>NW_025317645.1:0-44612 GCF_018873765.1 Telopea speciosissima
ATGCCCCCAAATAGCCCCAAATGACACAACCGGTCTAGTTTAAATCGAAAATGAACATATGCCAAAATAGGTATCAAAACGAAGGTCACGATCCTCAACATCGCATCGACACGAATAATAAGAGAAAATGACACTTCTTAGAAAATACCAAACTAAAAAAAGTACAGAAAATCCCCCAAATAACCCCAAATGACCCACCCGGTCTGGTTTAAACCGAAAATGAAATTATTACGAAATACGTATCGATACGAAGGTCATGACCCTCAACATCGCATCCACACGAATAATAAGAGATAAGGACACTTTTTAAAAAATACCAAAACCAAAAAAGTACAGAAATGCCCCCAAATAACCCGAAACGACCGACCAGGTTTGGTTTAAATCGAAAATGAACATATGTCAAAATAGGTTTCGATTAGAAGGTCCCGACCCTCAACATCGCATCCACATGTATAATAAGAGATAAGGACACTTTTTAGAAAATACCAAACCTGGAAAAGTACCGAAATGCACCCAAATAACCCCAAACGACCCAACCGGTCTGGTTTAAATAGAAAATGAACATACACCAAAATAGGTATCGAAACGAAGGTCACAATCCTCAACATCGCATCCACACGAATAATAAGAGTTAAGGACACTTTTTAGAAAATACCAAACCCAAAAAAGTACAAAAAAGCCCCCCAAATAACCCCAAACGACCCAGCCGGTCTAGTTTAAACCAAAAATGAAATTATGACGAAATACATATCGATACGAAGGTCATGACCCTCAACATCACATCCCCACGTCTAATAAGAGATAAGGACACTTTTTATCAAATACCAAACTCTAAAACGTATAGAAATGCCCTACAATAACCTGAAACGACCCACCCTGACAGGTTTAAACCGAAAATGAACATATGTCGAAATAAGTATCGATTCGAAGGCCATGACCCTTAACATCGCACCCAGACGTCTAATAAGAGGTAAGGACACATTTTGGAAAATCTCAACAAAAAAAAAGACAGAAATGCCCCCAAATAACTCGAACCGACCCACCCGATCTAGTTCAGACCAGAAATGAACGTATGTTGAAATACGTATCGATTCGAAGGTCACGAATCTCAACTTTGCATCCACATGTCTAATAAGAGATAATGACACTTTTTAGAGAATTCCGAACCCAAAAAAGTAGAGAAATGCCCCCAAATAACCCCAAACGACCTACCCGGTTTGGTTTAAATAAAAAATGAACATATGTCGAAATAGGTATCGATTCGAACGTCACAACCCTCAACATCGCATCCACACGTCTAATAAGAGATAAGTACATTTTTTAAAAAATCCCAAGCCCAAAAAAGTACAGAAATGCCCCCAAATAACCCCAAATGACCCACACAGTCTGATTTAAACCGAAAATGAACATATGTCGAAATAGGTATCGATTCGAAGCTCACGATCCTCAACTTCGCATCCACACATCTAATAATATATCAGGACACTTTTTTGAAAATCCTAAACCCAAAAAAGTACACAAGTGCCCCAAAATAACCCCAAATGACCCACTCGATCTGGTTTAAACTGAAAATGAACATATGTCAAAATAGGTATCGATTCGAAGGTCACGACCCTTAACATTGCATCCAAACGTCTAACAAGAGATAAGGACACTTTTTAGAAAATCCCAAACCCAAAAAAGTACAGAAATGCCCCTAAATAACCCCAAACAACCCACCCGATCTTGTTTGAATAAAAAATGAACATATGTCGAAATAGGTATCGATTCGAAGGTCACAACCCTCAACATCGTATCCACACGTTTAATAATACATAAGGACACTTTTTAGAAAATCCCAAACCCAAAAAAGAACACAAATGCCCCGAAATAACCCAAATGACCCACCCGGTCTGGTTTAAACTGAAAAGGAACATATGACGAAATAGGTATCGATTTGAAGGTGACGGCCCTCAACATCGCATCCACACGTCTAATAAGAGATTAATGACACTATTTATAGAATCTCAAACCAAAAAAAAGTACAAAAATGCCCGCCTATAACCCCAAACGACCCACCTGGTCTGGTTTAAACCAAAAATGAACATATGCCGAAATAGCTATTGATTTGAAGACCACTACCCTCAACATCACATCTACACATCTAATAAGAAATAAGGGCACTTTTTAGAAAATCCCAAAACTAAAGAAGTACAAAAATGCTCCCAAATAACCCCAAACGATCCACCCGATCTGGTTTAAACCAAAAATGAACATATGTAGAAATAGATATCGGTTCGAATGTCACGACTCTCAACATCGCATCCGCACGTCTAATTAGAGATGAGGACACATTTTAGAAAATCCCGGACCCAAAAAAGTACAGAAATGCCAACAAATAATCCCAAACGACCCAACAGGTCTGGTTTTTACCGAAAATGAACATATGCCGAAATAGGTATCGATTCGAAGACCACTACCCTCAACATCACATCTACACATCTAATAAGAAATAAGGGCACTTTTTTGAAAATCTCAAAACCAAAGAAGTACAGAAATGCCCCCAAATAACCCCAAACGATCCACCCAGTCTGGTTTAAAACAAAAAATGAGCATATGTAAAAATAGATATCGATTCAAATGTCACAATTCTCAATATCGCACCCACACGTCAAATTAGAGATAAGGACACTTTTTAGAAAATCCCAAACCCAGAAAAGTACAGAAATACCCCCAAATAACCCCAAACGACCCACCCGGTCTGGTTTAAACCGAAAATGAACATATGTCGAAATAGGTTTCGATTCGAACGTCACGACCATCAACATCGTATCCACATGTCTAATAAGAGATAAGGACACTTTTTAGAAAAATCCCAAACCCAAAAAATTACATAAATGCCCCGAAATAACCCCAAATGACCCCCCGTCTGATTTTAACCGAAAATGAACATTTGACGAAATAGGTATCGATTCGAAGGTCACGACCCTCAACATCGCATCCACACTTCTAATAAGAGATAAATGATACTATTTATGGAATCCCAAACCCAAAAAACATACAGAAATGCCCGCATATAACCCCAAACGACCCACCCGGTCTGGTTTAAACCAAAAATGAACATATGCCAAAATAGGTATCGATTCGAAGACCACTACCCTCAACATCACATCTACACGTCTAATAAGAAATAAGGGCACATTTTAGAAAATCCCAACACCAAAGAAGTACAGAAATGCCCCCAAATAACCCCAAACGATCCACCCAGTCTGGTTTAAACCGAAAATGAATATATGTAGAAATAGATATCGGTTCGAAGGTCACGACTCCCAACATCGCATCCACACGTCTAATTAGAGATAAGGACACTTTTTAGGAAATCCTAATCCCAAAAAAGTACAGAAATGCCTCGAAAGAATCCCAAATGACCCAACAGGTCCGGTTTAAACCGAAAATGAACATATGTCCAAATAGGTATCGATTCACAGGTCACAACCCTTAACATCGCACCCACATGTCTAATAAGAGATAAGGAAACTTTTTAGAAAATCCCAAACCAAAAAAAGTACAAAAAATCCCCCAAATAACTCCAAACGACCCACTCAGTCTGGTTCGGATAAAAAATGAACAAATGCCAAAATATGTATTGATTCGAAAGTCACGACCCTCAACATCGCATCCACATGTCTAATAAGAGATAAGGACAATTTTTAGAGAATCCAAAATCCAAAAAAGTACTGAAATGCCCCCAAATAACCCCGAACAACTCACCCAGCCTGGTTTAAATCGAAAATGAACATATGTCGAAATTGGCATCGTCGAATGTCACGACCCACAATATCGCATCCACACGTCTAATAAGAGACAAAGACACTTTTTAAAAAATCCCAAACCCAAAAAAGTACAGAAATGTCCTCAAATAACCCCGAACGACCCACCCGTCCGGTTTAAGCCTAAAATGAACATATGTCAAAATACGTATCGATTCGTTGGTCACGAACCTCAACTTCATATCCACACGTCTAATAAGAGATAAGGACACTTTTTAGAAAATACTAAACCCAAAAAAGTACATAAATGCCCCCAAATAACCCCAAACGACCCACCCGGTCTGGTTTAAACCAAAAATGAACATATGCCGAAATTGGTATCGATTCGAAGGTCACGACCCTCTACATCGCATCCACACATCTAATAAGAGATAAGGACACTTTTGAGAAAATACTAAAGAAAAAAAAGTACATAAATGCCCCCAAATAACCCCAAACGACCCACCCAGTCTGGTTTAAACCGAAAATGAACATATGCCAAAATAGGTATCGATACGAACGTCACAACCCTCAACATTGTATCTTTTTTTTTTTTTATAAGTAGGATTTGTATTACTAAGAAAAGAAAAATGTACAAAGAAAGGCATCCTTTAAGAACCCAAAAACGGGGAAAAGGACCCTAAGCAAGATAGGACAGGCCCTATCCAACAGCAGGGAGAAAGAAAACCCCTAAGGCTACATCCTATAATAGGTTACTAGCTCCTTATCTTTCTTTATGAGAATGGTCAGCTCCAGAGGGAAAGACTCAGGCTCCCAATAGGTTCCAGAGGGGTCAGTAGGGAGGGAAGCCATGAAATCTGCGGGCTGGTTCTGTTCTCTCCAAACATGAACTAATTCTTTAGACCTCAGCAGCCTAAACTTAGAGAGGATCTTACTTTTCAAAATAAGGATTTGCCAGGGCCCAGTGATCTGCCCATTCAAAATGTCGACGGCCAGCTTCGAATCCGACCTAACAGAAACATCATACAAACCCTTCTCGATACAAAGGGAAATTCTTTTGTAAATAGCCTTAAACTCCATGGACAGCACCGAAAGATCTTCCCCTAGACCAGCATAGGCAGCTATGGGGTCCCCACATCCATCACGAATGAGGCCCCCAAAGCTTGCTTTGTCATCTGCAAGAGACCCATCACAATGGAGAGCAACCATATTCGGATTAGGGGCAAACCAAGAGCAGGCCTTTGGAATTCGAGCAGCCCAATGAACTTGAAGACCCCATTTGGCAGCAATATGAAGGTTGGCAGTAGTAGGGTCACCCACCAAAGAAATGGAAGATAATCTGCCAAGAACATCCCCCTTTATAGCCCCTATGATCTGGTCCTTAGGTCTGATTTTGTTCCTGAAAATTCTGAAATTTCTCTCCGACCAGATATGCTTGATTGTGGCACAGAAAGCAAGCTTGGTGACCAGCCCCAACTTCCCTGCTCTACCTGCGGCATATCTAACCGAGATGGCTGCATCAATGACATTGCTTGGCATGGTTCCATCATGAAAGCAAAGCTCATAAATAATTTTCCAAATGTCCGTAGAGAAGGGGCACCCAAAGAAAAGATGATTTCTGCTTTCAGTTCCAGCCCAGCAAAACTCACAATGATGAGGAGCCAGAATATGTCTATGAATGAGGTTGTCCCTTGTAGGGAGGGCATCCGAAAGGCATCTCCAAGCTATAAAGCAATGGGAATTAATCCCCTTTCAAACCAAACAGCTTCACTCCAATCACGGGCAGTTCTTGTGCGGACAGCATTCCAAGCTGATTTGGAAGTGAAATTACCCGAAGAGTTGCCAATCCAAACTGTCAAATCCGGAACCTCATCGTGAAATTTTTCAATGGTTGGAAGGGCCCTCCATATATCAATGAGGTTAAAAGATGTAGAGGGGCCAGGGTACCAATCTCCATCACGCACAATCTCCTTGACACACGCATGTCGGGCAGCAAGAGAGTAGGAGCCTGCGTCGTAGCATATCCTGCTACCAAATCTATTCAAGAGAACTCCAAATGGGTGCCAATTATCAAGCCAAAGCTTTGTAGCAGCCCCATCCCCAATGATAGTTTTGATAAGGGGAAGGGCTTTGTCCCTATACTTCAAAACTTTACGCCAGACCCAGGAGCAGTTGTTGAGACCCTTGACTGTCCAAAGAGACTCTTGCTTTAGGTATCTTTGCTGAACCCACTTAACCCAAAGCCGATCCTGCTTGGAGGCAATCCACCAAATTTGCTTCATAATTCCAGCAATGTTCATGTCTTTGATCCGCTTGATTCCCAAACCTCCCTCTGATTTTGGTTTACAGATCGCATCCCAAGAAATAAAGTGGGTCTTCCTTTGAAGAGAGGGACCTGACCAAAGGAAGTTAGAGAACATAGACTCCAGCTTGGTGATAACATTACCAGGAAGGCCGAAAATCCCTGCCCAGTAAATGTAACTTCCTTGAAGAACTGAAGCTAAGAGTTGAAGACGACCAGCATAAGAGAGGAATCTAGCCTTCCACCCTTCCAACTTTCGACGAACCAAGTCCAAGATGGGGCTGCAATCTTTCATGGATAACCTGCCGGACACAAGAGGAACTCCAAGGTACCTAATAGGCAGCTTGGTTTCCGAAAAACCCGTTAAATCCAAAAGTTCCAGACTACTAGTTTGGGTAAGGCCCCCTAAAATAATAGAGGACTTAGATCTGTTAAGTTGAAGCCCGGAGAGGGCAGCAAACTCATCCAGACCCCCCAAACTAGCTAAAATAGAATCGCGGTTCCCCTTCACAAAAATCATAAGATCATCTGCAAAAATGAGGTGTGAAAGGTGAAATGATTTACAGCGGGGCAGCAGCTTAATCTGACCATCAATCTCAAGCCTTCGCATAATTCCAGTGAAGGCCTCCATAGCAAGGGTGAACAGATAGGGGGACAGTGGATCCCCTTGTCTAATCCCTCTCGCTCCATTGAAGAAACCAGCCGGGCTACCATTTATAAGGACAGAGAACATAGGAGTGGTTACACAGGCTCACCCACCCTATGAACTTATCAGAGAATCCCATTCTTCCCATCACATCAAACAAAAATTTCCTACTTAGAGAGTCGTAGGCCTTGTGAAGATCCACCTTCAAAACTGCAGTAGGGCTGGCAGCTTTTTGTTCGATACCTCGCACAATATCATGGCAAACAAGAATATTGTCAACAATAGACCTGCCCTTGATGAAAGCTGACTGATTATGGCTGACCACACTCCCAATAACATGCTGGATCCTATTGGAGAGGATTTTAGTAATAATCTTGTATAGGAGATTGCATAAAGCAATTGGCCGAAACCCCGCAAAAGTGGAGACATCCCCAGACTTCGGAACCAAAGTAATAAAGGTTGCATTAATAGAACGGGGCATGAAGGAGTTTGCAAAGAACCATTGGACAGCATGTGTTAGCTCCTCACCAATGACCTCCCACGAGTGCTTGTAAAAGCCAGCCCCGAAACCATCGGGCCCTGGCCACCTAACCCTAGATTTCTCCTTAAGAAACCTTTCTTCCATTTGCAGCGCAGCCCACAACTTGCCTTTAGCTTCCTTCTCCAATACAACAAGGGAATCATCAAGGGGATAAAGAGAAAGGTCATACTGAATTCGGCCAAGATCATGTTCTGCATCCTTAACATTTTTGAAGACATCTCCGATACTCTCCTTATTCCAACATTTAAGCTCAGATTTTACATTCTTTAACTTTGCAGCAAATCTCAAGAAGGGGTTTAAGTTGACATTTATAGCCTTCAACCAGCCCCTTTTTACCACTTCATCATAGTCCTTGTGGTGAGTCCAAGCATCAAAAAACCTGAACGGCTTAGGCCCAGAGTTGAGATTGTCCAAAATATTGAGAGCAATCGGGCTATGGTCAGGATATTCCGGGCATAGGAAGTTCGCTTCCGAGAAACGTAACTTGTCCAGCCAAGCACTATTAACAAGGACTCGATCTAATTTGCAGCAGATTCTACGAGTACCACTTTGGTTATTATTCCAAGTGAAAAACTCCCCTCTCCATTTCAAGTCAGCCAGGCCCGAATTGAAGATGCAGGAATTAAATTCATCAACCACCCCCTGATGGATAGCATCCCCTCCCATCTTCTCATTTTGGTGTCTAACCGTATTGAAATCTCCCATAACAGCCCAAGGTTCAACAACTCCTGAAGCAATGCCGCTTATCTCCCTCCAAAGTTCCATTCGACCTTCAAGAGAATTTAGCGCATATACAGCAGAAGACAAAGGAAGGACAAAGAAGTCCCAATAACAGAAATCCTCATGTGGATCAATTGAATAGTAGCCTTTAGAACGTCCACCTTAAGACAGCCCACATCCCAACCAACCCATATACGAGTATGGTGCTCCTGACTACAGTTATGACTAAACTTCCATCCCCTTTTCAGGTTTTGCAAAGTAGAATCAACATTCCCCTCCTTGATTTTTGTTTCTAGAAGAATTGCCATTTTATAATTGTTATCAGCTAGGGTCCTTTGCACACTCCTCTTCTTCTCTGGGGCATTCAAGCCTCGCACATTCCAACAAAGGCAGTTCATTGAGAACGTTGGAGGGGAGGGGGAGCTAGCTTCTTACCCCCAAAAGCCGAACCACTCTCATTTCCTTTTTGACTTGAGCTTTGGCTAGGAACCACTTCAATACGTTGAGGTTTAAAAGAAGTCAACAGTCTCTTTTTCCCTATCTCCCTCAAAGCTCTCCCTTCCTTATCTGAGTTCAATGAAATTGCATGGTTAGGAATAGAGGGCATACCTTCTAAAAGTGGACCCCTTGGAATAGTGCTGCCCGAAATTTTCTTTCCCTTGGTGGATGTCTCTTTCAGATTAGATTGTTCTCCATTAGCTTTGTCACCATCCTCTAGGATTTGCAATAAGGATTCCCTAATAGGGCCCCCCCAATCTGTAGTTTCCAAAGTAGGTGCTGCCGCATTATCTCTTGCCATAATCATATCCTCCTCTCCCTCCCCAACTGCCACATACCCTTCCTTATTATGGGCAAAGGTGGGATTATCAATCTCAACCAAATCACCTCCAGCCGTTACATCAATCTCTTTCCTTACATGGCTGTGAAGAATAATTGATTGAGGCACCAATTCCCCCTCCTCCTCACCTTCTTTATATGGGGGATCTCCAATATCTTGCTCACACTCGAAATCCTTCCCTAAAAAGACGTTGCATGAGTCAAAATCCAACATTAATTCAGTGGGGTCATAGGGAACTTCCTCCGTTAGATCCTCCAACAAAGCAAATGCATTGCGATGTACAATCTTCTTCCCCTTGTCAGCCAAATTCTTTGGGATTGAACTTGGTAACTTTTTTGAAATTCCAGCTGTCTTCTCCATAGAATGGGTAATGCTAGGATCCTCCACTAATTGAGCTTCCATATTTGTGGAGGACACGATCCCACCAGATCGCCATCGTAATATTCTCAAAATTTGAAATTTGAACTTTACGCCCAGCCCCTCCACCGTGCACGGCCCGAGTGCCACCACCACTAGTTGCCCGGCCAGTGAGGCCCCTTGCCGGACTTCACCCTCCACTCTTTTCGGTTGGACGTCATTTGCTTGCTAGAATTAACGCCACACTGCCCACTTGAGTGCCCAAAAACCTTACAACTGTTACACCGAGGAGGGCTCTATTCATATACAATTCTTTGGTAAAAGACCAGGCCATCATCATCATGAACCTCCACTTGATCCGGAAATTCATGGTTTGCTTCCATCTCAACACAAAACCGGGCATATGATAGTCGCTCTTGAGTCTTTGTCATCTTGTCTGTGGAAATCGGCTTGCCCAAGACGCTTGCAATTGAGCTCAAGGCCTCCACATTCCAAAAATGAAAAGGAAGGTTGGGGAGAGTGACCCAAACAGGGATGGAGTTCAATTCCACCTTTTCAAGCTTCATCCCTGGTTTCCAAGGCCGAAGGATTAGTGGTCTCCGTTGCACGGTCCAAGGCCCCCTTCAAGAACTTTGGCCTTATCTTCCTCCAAATTGAAACGAAAAACAAAAAAACCACTATCAAGAAGATTAATATCCACATGACCAGATATGCACCATTGTTTCAGCAATACTTCCTTAACAAACAGAAAACTTGGCCTGCGACCAATGAAGTGCCCAAGAAGAGTGTTCTTCTATTTTAATAATTCTGCCCGTAACATAACTGCAGAACATTGAGCAACACGGTTGCCCCCAATAAAAGAAGGCTCAATAAAATTCAACTCCAGACCATCATTGTTTAAAGAACTAGAAGAAGATTGAAAGAGAGCTGCCCACGACACTCCCTTCTTCACAGGCCCGTCATTTTGAACCAGCCCCGAGCCAGCCACCACAGCACCACCACCCGAGGAGGAGGCCCCACCTCCAACACCACCACCTTTCGAACCTGAATCACAACAGCCTTCCACAGTACCCCTACCTTCCTCCTCCCTCGAAATGGGAAGAGGAGGAAGACCATCAGCCGAAGCTAATGGCCTGCTGACCATCACCCAAAAACAAGCACCAAGACCCTCACTCTCAAATCGCCAGAGCTTCTCTCTCCTCCCCAGAACCCCGCCTCTCGATGTTGAGGTTTGTCACCCCTCAACATTGTATCCACATGTCTAATAAGAGATAAAGACACCTTTTAGAAAATCCCAAACCCAAAAAAGTATAGAAATGCCCTCAAATAACCCCGAATGACCCACCCAGTCCGATTTAAGCCTAAAATGAACATATGTCGAATTACGTATCGATTCGAAGGTCACGGCCCTCAACATCGTATCCACACGTCTAACAAGAGATAAGGACAATTTTTAGAAAATACTAAACCCAAAAAAGTACATAAATGCCCCTAAATAGCCCCAAACGACCCACCCGGTCTAGTTTAAACCGAAAAATAACATGCCAAAATTGGTATCGATTCAAAGGTCACGACCATCAACATCGCATCCACACATCTAATAAGAGATTAGGACAGCTTTTAGAAAATACTAAACCAAAGAAAGTACATAAATGCCCCCAAATAAACCCAAACGACCCACCCAGTCTGGTTTAAACTGAAAATGAACATATGCCGAAATAGGTATCAATACGAAGGTCACGACCCTCAACATCGTATCCACACGTCTAATTAGATATAAAGATACTTTTTAGAAAATCCCAAACCCAAAAAAGTAAAAAAATGCCCCCAAATAACCCCAAACGTCCCACCCAGTCTGGTTCAAACAGAAAATGAACATATGTCGAAATAGGAATCGATTCGAAGGTCACGACCGTCAACATCACATCCACATGTCTAATAAGAGATAAGGACACTTTTTAGAAAATCCCAAGCCCAAAAAGTATAGAAAAGCCCCCAAATAACCCCAAACAGTACACCCGGTCTGGTTTAAACTGAAAATGAACATATGCCGAAATAGGTACCGATTCGAAGGTCACGACCCTCAAAATCGCATCCACACGTCAAATAAGAGGACATTCTTTAAAAAATAAAAAACCCAAAAAATTACAGAAATGCCTCTAAATAATCCCAAACGACTAACCCGGTGTGGTTTAAGCCGAAAATGAACATATGCCGAAATAGGTATCAATTCGAAGGTCACGCCCCTTAACATCACATCCACATATCTAATAAGAGATATGGTCACTTTTTGGAACTCAAAAAAGTAGAGAAATGCCCCCAAATAACCCCAAACGACCCACCCAGTCTGGTTTGAACCGAAAATGAACATGTCGAAATAGGTATCGATTCGAACGTCACCACCCTCAACATTGTATCCACATGTCTAATAAGAGATAAGGACACTTTTTAGAAAATCCCAAACCCAAACAAGTACACAAATGCCCCGAAATAACCCCAAATGACCCACCCGGTCTGGTTTAAATCGAAAACGAACATATAACAAAATTGGTATCGATTCGAAGGTCATGACCCTCAACATCGTATCCACACATCTACTAAGAGATAAATGACACTATTTATAGAATCCCCAAACCAAAAAACATACAGAAATGCCCGCATATAACCCCAAACGACCCCCCCGGTCTAGTTTAAACCGAAAATGAACATATGCCGAAAGAGGAATCGATTCGAAGACCACTACCCTCAACATCACATCTACACGTCTAATAAGAAATAGGGGCACTTTTTAGAAAATCCCAAAACCAAAGAAGTACAGAAATGCCCCCAAATAACCCCAAACGATCCACCCGATCTGGTTTAAACCGAAAATGAATATATGTAGAAATAGATATCGGTTCGAAGGTCACGACTCTCAACATCGCATCCACACGTCTAAATAGAGATAAAGACACTTTTTAAAAAATCCCAATCCCAAAAAAGTACAGAAATGCCTGCAAATAAAACCAAATGACCCAACTGGTCTGGTTTAAACCGAAAATGAACATATGTCCAAATAGGTATCGATTCACAGGTCACAACCCTTAACATCGCACCCACATGTCTTATAAGACATAAGGACACTTTTTAGAAAATCTCAAACAACTCCAAACGACCCACTCAGTCTAGTTCGGATCGAAAATGAACAAATGCCAAAATACGTATTGATTCAAAGGTCACGACCCTCAACATCGCATCCACATGTCTAATAAGAGATAAGGACACTTTTTAGAGAATCCGAAACTCAAAAAAGTACTGAAATGCCCCCAAATAACCCCGAACGACTCATCCAGCCTGGTTTAAATCGAAAATGAACATATGTCAAAATAGGCATCGTCGAATGTCACGACCCTCAATATTGCATCCACACGCCTAATAAGAGTTAAAGACACTTTTTAGAAAATCCCAAACCCAAAAAAGTACAGAAATGCCCTCAAATAACCTCGAACAACCCACCCAGTCCGGTTTAAGCCTAAAATGAACATATGTCAAAATATGTATTGATTCGATGGTCACGAACCTCAACTTTGCATCCACACGCCTAATAAGAGATAAGGATGCTTTTTTGAAAATACTAAACCCAAAAAAGTACATAAATGCCCCAAAAAAACCCCAAACGACCCACCTGGTCTGGTTTAAACCGAAAATGAACATATGCCAAAATTGGTATCGATGCGAAGGTCACGACCCTCGACATCGCATCCACACGTCTAATAAGAGATAAGGACACATTTGAGAAAATACTAAACCAAAAAAGTACATAAATGCCCCCAAATAACCCCACACGACCCACCCAGTCTGGTTTGAACCGAAAATGAACGTATGCCGAAATAGGCATCGATACGAATGTCACAACCCTCAACATCGCATCCACACATCTAATAAGAGAAAAAGACACTTTTTAGAAAATCCCAAACCCAAAAAAGTATAGAAATGCCCTCAAATAACCCCGAACAACCCACCCAGTCCGGTTTAAGCCTAAAATGAACATATGTCAAAATACGTATCGATTTGAAGGTCACGACCCTAAACATCGCATCCACTGGTCTAACAAGAGATAAGGACACTTTTTAGAAAATACTAAACCCAAAAAAGTACATAAATGCCCCCAAATAACCCCCACACGACCCACCCGGTCTGGTTTAAATCGAAAATTAACATATGCCAAAATTGGTATCGATTCGAAGGTCACGACCATCAACATCGCATCCACACATCTAATAAGAGATTAGGACAGTTTTTAGGAAATACTAAACCAAAAAAAATACTGAAATGCCTGCAAATAACCCCAAACGACCCACCCAGTCTGGTTTAAATCGAAAATGAAGATATGCCGAAATAGGTATCGATACAAAGGTCACGATCCTCAACATCGTATCCACACAACTAATTAGAGATAAAGACACTTTTTAGAAAATTCCAAACCCAAAAAAGTAAAGAAATGCCCCCAAATAACCCCAAACGTCCCCACCCAATCTGGTTCAAACAGAAAATGAACATATGTCGAAATAGGAATCAATTCGAAGGTCACAACGGTCAAGATCGCATCCACACATCTAATAAGAGATAAGGACACCTTTTAGAAAATCCCAAGCCCAAAAAAGTACAGAAATGCCCCCAAATAACCACAAATGATACACCGGCCTGGTTTAAACGAAAATGAACATATGCCGAAATAGGTATCGATTCAAGGTCACGACCCTCAAAATCGCATCCCACGTGTCAAATAAGAGTTAAGGACATTTTTTAAAAACTAAAAAACCCAAACAAGTATAGAAATGCCTCTAAATAATCCCAAACGACTCACCTGGTCTAGTTTAGGCCGAAAATGAACATATGCAAAAATAGGTTTCAATTCGAAGGTCACGCCCCTTAACATCACATCCACATGTCTAATAAGAGATATAGACACTTTTTGGAACCCAAAAAAGTACAGAAATGCCCCCAAATAACCCCAAACGACCCACCCGATTTGGTTTAAACCGAAAATGAACATATGTCGAAATAGGTATCGATTCGAAGGTCACGACCCTCCACATCGTATCCACACATCTAATAAGAGATAAGGACACTTTTTAGAGAATCCCAAACCCCAAAAAGTAGAGAAATGCCCCCAAATAGCTCCAAACGACCCATCAGTCTGGTTCGGACCGGAAATGAACATATGTCAAAGTACATGTCGATTCGAAGGTCACGACCCTCAACATCGCATTCACACGTCTAATAAGAGATCAGGTCACATTTTAGAAAATCCCAAGCCCAAAAAAGTACAGAAATGCCCCCAAATAACCCCAAACGACCCACCCGGTCTGGTTTAAACTGAAAATGAACATATGTCAAAATATGTATCGATCCGAAGGTCACGACCCTCAACATCGCATCTAGACGTTTGATAAGAGAAAAGGACACTTTTTAGAGAATCCAAAACCCAAAAAAGTACAAAAATGCTTCCAAATAACCCCAAATGACCCATCCGATCTGGTTTAAATCGAATATGAACATATGCTGAAATAGGTATCGATTCGAATGTCATGACCCTCAAAAGCACATCCAAACGTCTAATAAGAGATAAGGACACTTTTTAGAGAATCCCAAACCCAAAAAAGTATAGAAATTCCTTGAAATAACCCCAAATGACACACCTGGTCTGGTTTAAAGTGAAAATGAACATATGTCGAAATACGTATCGATTCGAAGGTCACGACCATCAACATCGCATCCACACATCTAATAAGTGATAAGGACACTTTTTAGATAATACCAAACCCAAAAAAGTACAGAAATGCCCCCAAATAGCTCCAAACGACCCATCGGCTAGGTTCGGACCGTAATTGAATATATGTCGAAGTATGTATCGATTCGTTGGTCATGACCCTAAACATCGCATCCACACGTATAATAAGAGATAATGATACTTTGTAGAAAATCCCAAACCCAAAAAAGTATAGAAATGCCCCTAAATAACCCCAAACGACCCTCCCGGTCTGGTTTAAATCGAAAATGACATATGCCAAAATAGGTATCGATTCGTAGGTCACGACCCTCAAAATCGCATCCACACATCTATTAAGAGATAAGAACACTTTTTAGAAGATACAAAACCCAAAAAAGTACAAAAAATTCGCCCAAATAACCCGAAATGACCCACCCGGTCTGGTTTAAACCGAAAATGAACATATGCCAAAATAGGTATCGATTCGACGGTCACGACCCTCAACATCGTATCCACACGTCTAATATGAGTTAAGGATACTTTTTAGAAAATCCCAAACCCAAAAAAATACAGAAATGCCCTCAAATAACCCCAAACAACACACTCGGTTTGGTTTAAATTGAAAATGAACATATGCGGAAATATGTATTGATTTGAAGGTCACGACCCTCCACATCGCATTCACACGTCTAAAAAGAGATAAGGACACTTTTAGAGAATACCAAACCTAAAAAAGTACAAAAATCCCCCCAAATAACTCCAAAAGACCCACCAGTCTGGTTCGGACCGGAAATGAACATATGTCGAAGTACATATCGATTAGAAGGTCACGACCCTCAACATCGCATTCACACGTCTAATAAGAGATAAGGTCACATTTTAGTAATCCCAAGCCCAAAAAAGTACAGAAATGCCCCCTATTAACCCCAACCGACCAACCCGCCTGGTTTAAATCGAAAATGAACATATGTCGAAATACGTATCGATTCGAAGGTCAAGACCCTCAACATCGCATCTAGACGTCTGATAAGAGAAAGGGACACTTTTTAGAGAATCCAAAACCCAAAAAAGTATAAAAATTCTTCCAAATAACCCCAAACGACCCAGCCGTTCTGGTTTAAACCGAAAATGAACATATGCCAAAATAGGTATCGATTCGAATGTCATGACCCTCAAAATCGCATCCACACATCTATTAAGAGATAAGGGCACTTTTTAGAAAATACCAACCCTTTAAAGTACAGAAATGCCCCCAAATAACCCCAAACAACCCACCCGGTCTTGTTTAAACCGAAAATGAACATATGTCGAAATAGGTATCGATTCATAGGTCAAGCCCCTCAACATCGCATCCAAGCGTCAAATAAGAGATAAGGACACTTTTTAGAGAATCCCAAACCCAAAAAAGTATAGAAATTCCCTTAAATAACCCCAAACGACACACCCGGTTTGGTTCAAATCGAAAATGAACATATGTCAAAATAGGTACCGATTCAAAGGTCACTAACCACAACATCGCATCGACACGTCTAATAAGAGATAAGGACACTTTTTAGAGAATCCCAAACCCAAAAATGTACAGAAATGTCCCAAAATAACCCCGAACGACCCACCTGGTCTGGTTTAAATCGAAAATGAACATATGCCAAAATAGGTATCGATTCGAAGGTCACAATCCTCAACATCGCATCCACACGTCTAATAAGAGATAAGGACACTTTTTAGAAAATACTAAACCAAAAAAAGTACATAAATGCCCCCAAATAACCCGAAATGACCCACCTAGTCTGGTTTAAAACGAAAATGAACATATGCCGAAATAGGTGTTGATACGAATGTCACAACCCTCAACATCGTATCCACACGTCTAATAAGAGATAAAGACACTTTTTAGAAAATCCCAAACCCAAAAAAATACAGAAATGCCCTCAAATAACCCCGAACGACCCACCCAGTCCGGTTTAAGCCTAAAATGAACATATGTCGAAATACGTATCGATTCGAAGGTCACGACCCTCAACATCGCATCCGCATGTTCAACAAGAGATAAGGACACTTTTTAGAAAATATTGAACCCAAAAAAGTACATAAATACCCCCAACTAACCCCAAACGACCCACCCAGTCTGGTTTAAATTGAAAATGAACATATGCCGAAATGGGTATCGATTCGAAGGTCACGACCATCAACATTGCATCCACACGTCTAATAAAAGATAAGGACACTTTTTAGAAAATACTAAACCAAAAAAAGTGCATAAATGCCCGCAAATAACCCCAAACGACCCACCCAGACTGGTTTAAACCAAAAATGAACATATGCCGAAATAGGTATCGATACGAAGGTCATGACCCTCAACATCGTATCCACACGTCTAATAAGAGATAAAGACACTTTTTAGAGAATCCCAAACCCAAAAGAGTACAGAAATGCCCCCAAATAACCCCAAACGACCCACCCAGTCTGGTTTAAACCGAAAATGAACATATGCCGAAATAGGTATCGATACGAAGGTCATGACCCTCAACATCATATCCACACGTCTAATAAGAGATAAAGACACTTTTTAGAGAATCCCAAACCCAAAAGAGTACAGAAATGCCCCCAAATAACCCCAAACGTCCCACCCAGTCTGGTTTAAATAGAAAATGAACATATGTCGAAATAGGAATCGATTCGAAGGTCACGACCGTCAACATCTACACGTCTAATAAGAGATAAGGACACTTTTTAGAAAATCCCAAGAACAAAATAGTACAGAAACGCCCCCAAATAACCCCAAACGACCCACCCTGTCTGGTTTAAACTGAAAATGAACATATGCCAAAATAGGTATCGATTCAAAGGTCACGACCCTCAAAATCGCATCCACACGTCAAATAAGAGATAAGGACATTTTTTAGAGAATCTCAAACCCAAGAAAGTACAGAAATGCCTCTAAATAATCCCAAACGACTCACCCAATCAGGTTTAAGCCGAAAATGAACATATGCCAAAATAGGTATCAATTCGAAGGTCTCGCCCCTTAACATCACATCCCCATGTCTAATAAGAGATATGGACACTTTTTGGAAAATAACAAACCCAAAAAAGTGTAGAAATGCCCCGAAATAACCCCAAACGACCCACCCAGTTTGGTTTAAACGGAAAATGAATATATGTCAAAATTGGTACCGATTCGAAGGTCACGACCCTCAACATCGCATCCACACGTCTAATAAGAGATAAGGACACTATTTAGAGAATCCCAAACCCAAAAAAGTACAGAAATGCCCCCAAATATCTCCAAACGACCCACCCGATCTGGTTTAAATCGAAAATGAACAACTGTGGAAATAGGTATCGATTCGAAGGTCACGACCCCTGACATCGCATCCACACGTCTAATAAGAGATAAGGACACTTTTTAAGAGAATCCCAAACCCAAAAAGTATAGAAATTCCCCAAAATAACCCCAAACGACACAGCTAGTCTGGTTTAACCTGAAAATGAACATATGCCGAAATACGTATTGATTCGTAGGTCACGACCCTCCACATCGCATGCACACGTCTAAAAAGAGATAAGGACACTTTTAGAAAATACCAAACCTAAAAAAGTATAGAAATCCCCCCAAATAACCCCAAACGACCCACCCGGCCTGGTTTAAACCAAAAATGAATATATGTCGAAATAGGTATCGATTCAAAGGTCACGATCCTCAACCTCGCTTCCACACGTCTAATAAGTGACAAGGACACCTTTTAGAAAATACCAAACCCTAAAATGTAGAGAAAATCCCCAAATAACCCCAAACGACCCACCCGGTATGGTTTAAACCGAAAATTAACAAATGTTGAAATAGGTATTGAGTCGAAGGTCACGACCCTTAATATCGCATCCACACGTCTAGTAAGAGATAAGGGCAATTCTTAGAAAATTCCAGGCCCAAAAGAGAACAGAAATGCCCCCAAATAACCCCGAACGACCCACCCAGTATGGTTTAAACCGAGAATGAACATATGTCGAAATAGGTATCGATACGAAGGTCACGACCCTCAACATCGTTTCCACACGTCTATTAAGAGATAGGACACATTTTTGAAAATACTAAACCCAAAAAAGTACAGAAATGCCCCCAAATAACCCCAAAAGACCCACCCGGTCTGGTTTAAATAGCAAATGAACATATGCCAAAATCGGTATCGATTCGAAGGTCACGATCCTCAACATCTCATCCACACGTCTAATAAGAGAAAGGACACTTTTTAGAAAATACCAAACCCCAAAAAGTATAGAAATGCACCTAAATTACCCCAAACGACCCACCCGGTCAGGTTTAAATAAAAAATGAACATATGTCGAAATAGGTATCGATTTGAGGGTCACGACTCTCAACAATGCATCCCCACGTCTAATAAGATATAAAGACACTTTTTACTAAACACATAACCCAAAAAAGTACAGAAATGCCCCCAAATAACCCCAAACGACCCACCCGGTCAGGTTTAAACCGAAAATGAATATATGTCGAAATAGGTATGGAGTCGAAGGTCACGGCTCCCAACATTGCATCCACACGTCTAATAAGAGATAAGGACACTTTTTAGAAAATACAAAACCCAAAAAAGTAAAGAATGCCGCCAAATAACCCCAAACGTCCCACCCTGTCTGGCTTAAACCGAAATTGAACATCTGCCAAAATTGGTATCGATTCGAAGGTCACGACCCTCAACCTCACTTCCACACGTCTAATTAGAAAAAATGACACTTTTTAGAAAATACCAAACCCTAAAAAGTAAAGATATATGCCCAAATAACCCCAAACGACCCACCCGGTATGGTTTAAACCAAAAATGAACATATGTCGAAATAGGTATCGATTCGAACGACATGACCCTCAACATCGCCTCCACACGTCTAATAAGAGATACAGACACTTTTTAGAAAATACCAAACCCATAAAAGTACAGAAATGCCCCCAAAAAACCCCAATGTCCCACCCGTTCCCCAATTCCCCAAAGTACAGGTCTAATAATAGATAAGGACAGTTGGATAATACCAAACCTAAAAAAGTACACAAATGCCCCCAAATCACTCCAAACGACCCACCTGGTCTGGTTTAAACCGAAAATGAACATATGACGAAATAGGTATCGATTCGAAGGTCACAACCCTCAACATCCCATCTTCATGTTTAATAAGATATAAGGACACTTTTTAGAAAATACCAAACCCAAAAAAGTACAGAAACGCCCCCAAATAACCCCTAACGACCCACCCGGTCAGGTTTAAACAAAAAATGAACATATATCAAAATAGGTATCGATTCCAAGGTCACGACCGTCAACATCGCATCCACACGTCTAATAAGAGAAGAGGACACTTTTTACAAAATACCAAACCCATAAAAGTACAGAAATGCCCCCAAATAACACTAATGACCCACCCATTCTGGTTTATACCGAAAGGAACATTTGCCAAAATAGGTATTGATTTGAAGGTCACGATCCTCAACATCGCATCCACACGTCTAATAACAGATAAGGACACTTTTTAGAGAATCCCAAACCTAAAAAAGTACAGAAATGCCCCAAAATAACCCCAAACGACCCACCCGGTCTGGTTTAAACCTAAAATGAACATATACCAAAATAGGTATCGATTCGAAGGTCACGACCCTCAACATTGCATCCACAGGTCTAATAATAGATAAGGACAGTTGGAAAATACCAAACCCAAAAAAGTACACAAATGCCCCCAAATCACTCTAAACGACCCACCCGGTCTGGTTTAAACCGAAAATGAACATATATCGAAATAGGTATCGATTTGAAGGTCATGACCCTCAACGTTGCATCCACACGTCTAATAAGAGATAAGGACAATTTTTAGAAAGTACAAAATCCAAAAAAGTATAGAAATGTCGCCAAATAACCCCAAATGACCCACCCTGTTTGGTTTAAACCGAAAATGAACATATGCCGAAATAGGTATCGATTCAAAGGTCACAACCCTCAACCTTGCTTCTACACGTCTAACTAGAGAAAATGACACTTTTTAGAAAATACCAAACCCTAAAAAGTAAAGAAATGTCCCCAAATAACCCCAAATGACCCACCCGGTATGGTTTAACCCAAAAATAAACATATGTCAAAATAGGTATCGATTCGAAGGTCACGACCCACAACATCGCATCCACACCTCTAATTAGAGATAAGGACACTTTTTACAAAATCCCAAACCCAAAAAAGTATAGAAATGCCCCCAAATAATCTCAAACGACCCACCTGGTTTGGTTTAAATCGAAAATGAACATATGTTGAAACAAGTATCGATTCGTAGGTCACAAGCCTCAACATCGCATCCACACATCTAAAAAGAGATAGGACACTTTTTAGAAAATCCCCAATTAGTAAAACTACAGAAATTCCCCCAAATAACTAACTCAAAACGACCCGCCCGGTCCGGTTCGGCCCGAAAATAAACATATGTCAAAATACGTATTGATTCGAAAGTCACGACCCTCAACTTCGCATCCACACATCTAATAAGAGATAAGGACACTTTTTTGAGAATTTCAAACCCAAAAAAGTACAGAAATACCCCCAAATAACCCCAAACGACCCACTCAGTCTGGTTTAAATAAAAAATTAACATATGTCGAAATAGGTATTGATTCGAAGGTCTCGGCCCTCAACGTCGCATCCACACTGCTAGTAAGAGATAAGGACACTTTTTAGAAAATACCAAATCCAAAAAAGTACAGAAATGGCCCCAAATAACCCCAAACGACCCACTCGGTCCGGTTTCAACCGAAAATGAACATATGCCGAAATAGCTATCGATTCGAAGGCCACGACCCTCAGCATCGTATCCACACGTCTAATAAGAGATAAGGACACTTTTTAGAAAATCACAAGCAAAAAAAAGTACAAAAATACCCCCAAATGACCCACCAAGTCTGGTTTAAACCGAAAATGAATAAATGCCAAAATAGGTATCGATTCGAAGGTCACGACCAACAACATCGCATCCACAATTCTAATAAGAGCTAAGAGCACTTTTAAAAAAAATACAAACCCAAAAAAGTACAGAAATGCCCCCAAATAACCCCAAACGACCCACCGTTCGGTTTAAAACGAAAATGAACATATGTCGAAATAGGTATCGATTCGAAGGTACAACCCTCAATATCGCATCCACACATCTAATGAGAGATAAGGAGACTTTTTAGAGGATACCAAAAAAAGAAAAGTACAAAAATGCCCCCAAATAACGCCCAACGACCCGCCCGGTCTGGTTTAAACCGAAAATGAACATATGTCGAAATAGGTATCGATTCGAAAGTCATGACCTGCAAGATCGCATCCACACATCTAATAAGGGATAAGGACACTTTTTAGAAAATACCAAACCCATAACAGTGCAGAAATGCCCCCAAGTAACCCCAACAACCCACCCATTCTGGTTAAAACCGAAAAGGAACATATGCCGAAATAGGTATTGATTCGAAGGCCACGACCCTCAACATCGCTTCCACACATCTAATAAGAGATAAGGATACTTTTTAGAAATTACCAAACCCTAAAAAGTACAAAAATGTCCCCAAAAAATCCCAAATGACCAACCCGGTCTGGTTTGAACCGAAAATCAATATATGTCGAAATAGGTATCGATTCGAAGGGCACGATCCTCAACATCGCATCCACATGTCTAATATGAGATAAGGACACTTTTTAGAGAATCCCAAACCCAAAAAACTACAGAAATGCCTCAAAATAAACCCAAACGACCCACAAGATCTGGTTTAAACCGAAAATGAACATATGCCGAAATAGGTATCGATTCGAAAGTCACGACCCTCAACATCGCATCCAAATGTCTAATAATAGATAAGGACAGTTAGAAAATACCAAACCCGAAAAAGTACAGAAATGCCCACAAATCACTCCAAACGACCCACCCGGTCTGGTTTAAACCAAAAATGAACATATGTCGAAATAGGTATCGATTCAAACATCACGACCCTCAACATCGCATCCACATGTCTAATAAGAGATAAGGACACTTTAGAAGATACCAAACAAAAAAAAGTAAAGAAATGCCCCCAAATAACCCCAGCAACCCACCCGTTCTGGTTTAAATCGAAAAGGAACATATGCCGAAATAGGTATCGATTCGAAGGTCATGACCCTCAACATCGCATCCAGATGTCTAATAAGAGACAAGGACACTTTTTAGAAAATAGAAAACCCTAAGAAGTACAGAAATGGCCCCAAATAACCTCAAACGATCCACATGGTTTGGTATTAGCAATGAACATATGTTGAAATTGGTATCGATTCCCCCCAAAAAAAAAAAAAAAAAAAAAAAAAAAAAAAAAGGTCATGACCCTCAACATCGCACTCACATGTCTAATACGAGATAATGACACTTCTTAGAAAATACCAAACCCAAAAAAGTACAGAAATGCCCCCAAATAACCACAAATGACCCACCCTATCTAGTTTAAATCGAAAATGAACACATGTCAAAATACGTATCGATTCGAAAGTCACGACCCTCAACATCGTATCCACACGTCTAATAAGGGATAAAGACACTATTTAGAAAATACCAAACCCATAAAAGTGCAGAAAAGACCCCAAATAACCCCCAACGACCCACCCGTTATGGTTTAAACCGAAAAGGAACATATGCCGAAAGAGGTATTGATTCGAAGGTCACGACCCTCAACATCGCTTCCACACGTCTAATAAGAGATGACGAAACTTTTTAGAAAATACCAGACCCTAAAAAGTACAGAAATGTTGCCAAAAAACCCCAAACGACCCACTTGGTCAAGTTTAAACCGAAAATGAACATATGTCGATATAGTTATTGATTCGAAGGTCACGATCCTCAACATCGCATCCACACGTCTAATATGACATAAGGACACTTTTTAGAGAATCCCAAACCCACAAACTATTGAAATGCCCCAAAATAAACCCAAACGACCCACCCGGTCTGGTTTGAATCGAAAATGAACATATGCCAAAATTGGTATCGATTTTAAGCTCACGGCCCTCAATATTGCATCCACACGTCTAATAATCGATAAGGACAGTTAGAAAATACCAAACAGAAAAAAGTACAGAAATGCCCCCAAATCACTCCAAACGACCAACCCGGTGTGGTTTAAATAAAAAATGAACATATGTCAAAATAGGTATCGATTCGAA
Organism: Telopea speciosissima; assembly: GCF_018873765.1. NCBI lineage: Eukaryota > Viridiplantae > Streptophyta > Magnoliopsida > Proteales > Proteaceae > Telopea > Telopea speciosissima. The sequence goes on from NW_025317645.1 coordinate 24,112, forward strand.
GGTCACGACCCTCAACATCGCATCCACACGTCTAATAAGAGATAAGGACACTTTTTAGAAGATACCAAACAAAAAAAAGTACAGAAATGCCCCCAAATAACCCCAACGACACACCCGTTCTGGTTTAAACCGAAAAGAAACATATGCCGAAATAGGTATCACGACCCTCAACATCGCATCTTCACAACCAAAAAGAGATAAGGACACTTTTTAGAAAATACGTAACCCAAAAAAGTACAAAAATGCCCCCAAATAAGCCCAAACGACCCACCCGGTTAGGTTTAAACAAAAAATGAACATATGTCGAAATAGGTATCAATTCGAAGGTCACGACCCTCGACATCGCATCCACACATCTAATAAGAGATAAGGGCAATTCTTAGAAAATCCTAGGCCCAAAAGAGAACAGAAATGCCCTCGAATAACCCCAAATGACCCACCCGGTCTGTTGAAACCAAAAATGAACATATGCCGAAATAGGTATCGATTCGAAGGTCACAACCCTCAACATCGCATCCACACGTCTAATAAGAGATAAGGACAATTAGAAAATACCAAACCCAAAAAAGTACAGAAATGCCCCCAAATCAGCCCAACCGACCCACCCGGTCTGGTTTAAATCGAAAATTAACATATGTCATAATAGGTATTGATTCAAAGGTCACGACCCTCAACATTGCATCCACACGTCTAATAAGAGATAAGGACACTTTTTCAAAAATACAAAACCCAAGAAAGTATAGAAATGCCGCCAAATAACCCTAAACGACCAACCCTTTCTGGATTAAACCGAAAATGAACATATAATGAAATAGGTATCGATTCGAAGGTCAGAACCCTCAACCTCGCTTCCACATGTCTAATTAGAGAAAATGACACTTTTTAGAAAATCCAAAACCCTAAAATGTAAAGAAATGTCCCCAAATAACCCCAAACGACCCACCCGGTATTGTTTAAATCGAAAATGAACATATTTTGAAATAGCTATCGATTCGACGGTCACGACCCTCAACATCGCATCCACACGTCTAATAAGAGATAATGACACTTTTTAGAAAATACCAAAACGAAAAAAATACAGAAATGCCCCCTAATAACCACAAACGACCCACCCGATCAGGTTTAAACCAAAAATGAACATATGTCGACATAGGTATCGATTCGATGGTCACGATCCTCAACATCGCATCCACACGTCTAATAAGAGAAAAGGATAGTTTTTAGAAAATACAAAACCCAAAAAAGTATAGAAATGCCCCCAAATAATCCCAAACGACCCACCCGGTCTGGTTTAAATAAAAAATGAACATATACTGAAATCGGTATCGATTCGAAGCTCAGGACTGTCAACCTCGCTTCCACATGCCTAATAAGAGGTAAGGACACTTTTTAGGAAATACCAGACCCTAAAAAGTACAGAAATGTCATCAAATAACCCCAAACGACCTACCCGGTCTGGTTTAAACAGAAAATGAACATATGTCGAAATAGGTAACGATTTGAAGGTCACGACCCTCAATATTGCATCCACACATCTACTAAGAGATAAGGACACTTTTTAGAGAATCCCAAACCCAAAAAAGTACAGAAATACCCCCAAATAACCCCAAACGACCCACCCGATCTGGTTTAAATCGAAAATGAACAAATGTCAAAATAGGTATCGATTCGAAAGTTATGACCCTCAATATTGCATCCACACATCTAATAAGAGATAAGCACACTTTTTAGAAAATACAAAACCCAAAAAAGTACAAAAATGCCCCAAAATAACCCCAAATGACCCACTTGGTCTGGTTTAAACCAAAAATGAAAATATGCCGAAATAGGTATCGATTCGAAGGTGACGACCCTCAACTTCGCATCCACACGTCTAATAAGACATAAGGACACTTTTTACAATATAGAAACCAAAAAAGTCCAGAAATGCCCCTAAATAACCCCAAATGACTCACCGGTCTGGTTTAAGCTGAAATGAACATGTGTCGAAATGGATATCGATTCGAAGCTCACGATCCTCAACATCTCATCCTCACGTCTAATAAGAGATAATGACACTTTTTAGAGAATCCCGAACCCAAAAAAGTATAGAAATGCCCCCAAATAACCTCAAACGACACACCTAGTCTGGTTCAAACTGAAAATGAACATATGTCCAAATAGGTATCGATTCGAAGATTACGATCCTCAACATCGCATGCACACGTCTAATAAGTGATATGGACACTTTTTACAAAATATAAAACCCAAAAAAAGTACATGTTTGGGGCATTTCTGTACTTTTTTGGGGTTATTTGGGGGCATTTCTATACTTTTTTGGGTTTTGTAGTAAAGAGTGTCCTTATTTCTTATTAGACCTGTGGAAGTGATCTTGATGGTTGTGACCTTCGAATCGATGCCTATTTCGACATATGTTCATTTTCGGTTTTAACCAGACCGAGTGGGCCATTTGGGGTTATTTGGGAGAATTTCTGTACTCTTTTGGGCTTGGGATTTTCTAAAAATTGTCCTTTTCTCTTATTAGATGTGTGGATGCGATGTTGAGCGTCGTGACCTTTGAATTGATACCTCTTTGGACGTATGTTTATTTTCAATTTAAACCAGACTGGGTGGGTCGGTTGGGGTTATTTGGGGGCATTTCTGTACTTTTTTGGGTTTTGCATTTTGTAAAAAGTGTCCTTATCTCGTATTAGACGTGTGGATGCGATGTTGAGGGTCGTGACCATCGAATCGATACTTATTTCGACATATGTTCATTTTTGGTTTGAACCGGATCAAGTCAGTCATTTGGGATTATTTGGGGGCATTTCTATACTTTTTGGGGTTTGGGATTCTCTAAAAAGCATCCTTATCTCTTATTAGACGTGTGGATGTGATGTTCAGGGTCGTGACCTTCGAATCCATACTATTTCGACATATGTTCATTTTTGGTTTAAAAGGGATCGGGTGAGTCGTTTAGGGTTATTTGGGGGCATTTTTGTACTTTTTTGGGTTTGGTATTTTCTAAAAAGTGTCCTCATCTCTTATTAGACGTGTGGATATGATGTTGAGGGTCGTGACCTTTGAATCGATACCTATTTCATCATATCTTCATTTTCGGTTTAAACCAGACCAGGTGGGTTGTTTGGGGTTATTTGGGGGCATTTTCGTACTTTTTGGGTTTTGTATTTTCTAAAAAGTGTCTTTATCACTTATTAGATGTGTGGATACGATGTTGATGGTCGTGACCTTCGAATTGATACCTATTTTGACATATATTCATTTTCGATTTAAACCAGACCAAGTGGGTCGTTTGGGGTTATTTGGGGGCATTTCTATACTTTTTTGGGTTTGGTATTTTTTATAAAGTGTCCTTATCTATTATTAGACACAAGCTGCGATGTTGAGGGTCGTGACCTTCGAATCGATACCTATTTTGACATATATTCATTTTCGGTTTAAACCAGACTAGGTGGGTCGTTTGGGGTTATTTGGGGGCATTTTAATACTTTTTTTGTTTGGTATTTTTTATAAAGTGTCCTTATCTATCATCAGACGTGTGGATGCGATGTTGAGGGTCGTGACCTTTGAATCGATACCTATTTCGGCGTATGTTCATTTTCGGTTTAAACCATAATGGGTGGGTCGTTTGGGGTTATATGGGGGCATTTCTATACTTTTTTGGGTTTGGGATTCTCTGAAAAGTGTCATTATCTCTTATTAGACGTGTGGATGCAAGGTTGAGGGTCAAGACCTTCGAATCGATAACTATTTCGACATATGTTCATTCTCGGTTTAAAATAGACCGGGGGGTCGTTTGGGGTTATTTGGGGGCATTTCTTACTTTTTTGGGTTTTGTATTGTCTAAAAAGTGTCCTTATCTCTTATTAGACATGTGGATGCGATGTTGAGGGTCGTGACCTTCGAATCGATACCTATTTCAACATATGTTCATTTTCGGTTTAAACCAGACTAGGTGGATCATTTGGGCTTATGTGGGGGCATTTCTGAACTTTTTTGGGGTCGGGATTTTCAAAAAAATGTCCTTATCTCTTACTAGACGTGTGGATGCGATGTTGAAGGTCGTAACCATCGATACCTATTTTGACATATGTTCATTTTCGGTTTAAACGAGACTGGGTTGGTCATTAGGGGTTATTTGGGGGCATTTCTATACTTTTTTGGGTTTGTATTTGTAAAAAGTGTCCTTATCTATTATTAGACGTGTGGATGCGATTTTAATGGTTGTGACATTCGAATCGATACCTATTTCTACATATGTTCATTTTTGATTTATAGCAGACCGGGTGGGTCGTTTGTGATTATTTGGGAGCATTTCTGTACACTTTTGTGCTTGGGATTTTCTAAAAATTGTCTTTTTCTCTTATTAGACGTGTGGATGCGATGTTGAGGGTCGTGACCTTCGAATCGATACCTATTTTGACAGAGGTTCATTTTTGGTTTAAACCAAACTGGGTGGGTCGTTCGGGGTTAATTGGGGCATTTCTTTACTTTATTGGGAGTTGTATTTTGTAAAAAGTTTCCTTATCTCTTATTAGACGTGTGGATGCAATGTTGATGGTCGTGACCTTCGAATCGATACCTATTTCGACCTATGTTCATTTTCATTTTAAACCAGACCGGGTGGGTCGTTTGGGATTATTTGGGGGCATTTCTGTAGTCCATTGGGCTTGGGATTTTCTAAAAATTGTCCTTATCTCTTATTAGACATGTGGTTGCAATGTTGATGGTCGTGACCTTCGAATCGATACCTATTTCAATATATGTTCATTTTCTGTTTAAACCAAACCGGGTAGGTCGTTTGGGGTTATTTTGGGGCGTTTCTGAACTTTTTTTGGGTTGTCTTTTGTAAAAAGTGTCCTTATGTCTTATTAGCCGTGTGGATGCGATGTTGATGGTCGGGACCTTCAAATCGATACCTATTTCGACATATGCTTATTTTCGGTTTAAACCAGACTGGGTGGGTCGTTCGGGGTTATCTGGGGGCATTTTTGTACTCTTTTTGGCTTGGGATTTTCCAAAAATTGTCATTTTCTCTTATTAGACGTGTGGATATGAAGTTGAGGGTTGTGACCTTCGTATCGATAACTCTTTCGACATATATTCATTTTTGGTTTAAACCAAACTGGGTGGGTCGTTTGGGGTTATTTTGGGGGCACTTCTGTACTTTTTTGGGTTTTGTACTTTCTAAAAAGTGTCCATATCTCTTATTAGATGTGTGGATGTGACGTTGATGGTCATGACCTTTGAATCGATACCAATTTCGACATATGTTTATTTTCGATTTAAAGCAAACCGGGTGGGTCGTTTGGGATTATTTGGGGGCATTTCTGTACATATTTGTGCTTGGGATTTTTTAAAAATTATCCTTATCTCTTATTAGAAGTACTAATGCGATGTTGAGGGTCGTGACCTTCGAATCGATACCTCTTTCGACATAGGTTCATTTTCGGTTTAAACCAAACCGGGTGGGTCATTTTGGGCTATTTGGGGGCATTTCTGTACTTTTTTGGGTTTTGTATTTTGTAAAAAGTGTCCTTATCTCTTATTAGACCTGTGGATGCAATGTTGAGGGTCGTGACTTTCGAATCAAAACCTATTTCGACATATGTTCATTTCCGGTTTAAACCAGATTGGGTGAGTCATTTGGGGTTATTTGGGGGTATTTCTGTACTTTTTTGGGTTTGGGATTGTCTAAAAAGTGTTCTTATCTCTTATTAGACGTGTGGCTGTGATGTTTAGGGTCGTGACCTTCTAATCATTACCTATTTCAACATATGTTCATTTTTTGTTTGAACCAGATTGGGTGAGTCGTTTGGGGTTATTTGGGGGCATTTCTATGCTTTTTTGGGTTTGGGATTCTTTAAAAAGTGTCCTTATCTCTTATTAGACGTGTAGATGCGATGTTCAGGGTCGTGACCTTTAAATCGATACCTATCTCGGCATATGTTCATTTTCGATTTAAACCAGACCGGGTGGGTCGTTTGGGGTTGTTAAGGGGCATTTCTGTACTTTTTTGGGTTTTGTATTTTCTAAAAAGTGTCCTTATCTCTTATTAGATGTGTGGATGCGATGTTGAGGGTCGTGACCTTCGAATCGATACCTATTTCGTCTTATGTTCATTTTCGGTTTAAACCGGACCGGGTGGGTCGTTTGTGGTTATTTGGGAGCAGTTCTGAACTTTTTTTGGTTTTTGTATTTTCTAAAAAGTGTCCTTATCTCTTTTTAGACATGTGGATGCGAGGCTAAGGGTCGTGACCTTTGAATCAATAACTATTTTGGCATATGTTCATTTTCGGTTTAAACTAGACCGGGTGGGTAGTTTGGGGTTGTTTGGGGGCATTTCTGTACTTTTATGAGTTTTGCATTTGGTAAAAAGTTTATTTATCTCTTATTAGACGTGTGGATGCGATGTTGATGGTCATGTCCTTTGAATCGATACCTATTTTGACCTATGTTCATTTTTTGTTTAAACGAGACCGGCTGGTCATTTGGGATTATTTGGGGGCATTTTCTTTTTTAGCTTGGGATTTTCTAAAAAGTGTCATTATCTCTTATTAGACGTGTGGATGTGATGTTGCGGGTCGTGACCTTCGAATCGATACCTATTTCGACATATGTTCATTTTTGGTTTAAACCAGACCGGGTGGGTCGCTTGTGGTTATTTGGGGGCAGTTCTGAACTTTTTTTGGTTTTGGTATTTTCTAAAAAGTGTTCTTATCTCTTATTAGACGTGAGGATGCTATGTTGATGGTCGTGACCTTCAAACCGATACTTATTTTGACATATGTTCATTTTCGATTTAAACTAGACCGGGTGGGTCGTTTCGGGATATTTGGGGGCATTTCTGTACTCTTTTGGGCTTGGGTTTTCTAAAAATTGTCCTTATCTCTTATTAAGCATGTGGATCCGATGTTGAGGGTCGTGACCTTCGAATCGGTACCTCTTTCGACATATGTTCATTTTCGATTTAAACCAAACCGGGTGGGTCGTTTGGGGTTATTTGGGGGCATTTTGGTACTTTTTTGGGCTTTGGATTTTCTAAAAAGTGTCCTTATCTCTTATTAGATGTGTGGATGCGTTGTTGAGGGGGTTGACCGTCGAATCGATATCTATTTCGGCATATGTTCATTTTTTGTTCAAACCAGACCGGGTGGGTCGTTTGTGGTTATTTACGGGCATTTCTTTAATTTTTTAGGTTTTTTATCTTCTAAGAAGTGTCCTTACCTCTTATTAGATGTGTGGATGCGATGTTGACGGTTGTGACCTTCAAATCGATACCAATTCTGGCATATGTTCATTTCGGTTAAAACCAGACCGGGTGGGTCGTTTGGGGCTTTTTGGGGGCATTTCTGTACTATTCTGGGTTTTGTACTTTCTAAAAAGTGTCCTTATATATTATTAGACGTGTGGATGCGATGTTGACGGTCGTGACCTTCGAATCGATACCTATTTTGACATATGTTCATTTTTGGTTTAAACCAGACCGGGTGGGTTGTTTGGGGTTATGTGGGGGTATTTCTGTATTTTTTCGGGCTTGGGATTCTCTAAAAAGTGTCCTTATCTCTTATTAGACTTGTAGATGCGATGTTCAGGGCCGTGACCTTCAAATCGATACCTATTTCGACATATGTTCATTTTTTATTTAAACCGAGACCGGGTAAGTAGTTTGGGGTCATTTGGGGGTAATTCGGTAATTTTTTGGGTTTGGTGCTTTCTAAAAAGTGTCCTTATCTCTTGTTAGTGGTGTGGATGCGATGTTGAGGGTCGTGACCTTCAAATCGATACCTATTTTGGCATATGTTTATTTTCGGTTTAAACCGGACTGGGTGGGTCGTTTACGGTTGTTTGGGGGAATTTCTGTACTTTTTTGGGTTTTAAACTTTTTAAAGTGTCCTCATCTCTAATTAGACGTGTGGACACGATGTTGAGGGTCGTGATCCTAGAATCGATACTTATTTCGACCTATGTTCATTTTCGATTTAAACCAGACCGGGTGAGTCGTTTGGGGTTATGTGGGGGCATTTCTATACTTTTTTGGGCTTTGGATTTTCTAAAAAGTATCCTTATCACTTATTAGAAGTGTGGATACGATGTTGAGGCTCGTGACCTTCGAATCGATACTATTTTGACACATGTTCATTTTTGGTTTAAACCAGACCGGGTGGGTCGTTTCGGGTTATTTGGGGGATTTCTATACTTTTTTGGGTTTTGTAATTTGTAAAAAGTTTCCTTATCTCTTATAAGACATGTGGATGTGATGTTGAAGGTCGTGACCTTCAAATCGACAACTATTTCGGCATATATTCATTTTTGGTTTAAACAAGATCGAGTGGGACGTTTGGGTTTATTTGGGGGCATTTCTATACTTTTTTCGGTTTTATATTTTCTAAAAAGTTTCCTTATCGCCTATTACACGAGTGGATGCGATCTTGAGGGTCATGACCTTCGAATCGATTATTATTTCGGCATATGTTAATTTTCGGTTTAAACCACACTGGTTGGGTCGTTTCGATTTATTTGGGGGCATTTCTGTATCTTTTTGGGTTTGGGATTCTCTAAAAAGTGTGCTATCTCTTATTAGACGTGTGGATGGGATGTTGAGGGTCGTGATTTTCGAAGCGATACCTATTTCGACATATGTTCATTTTCGGTTTAAACCAGACCGGGTGGGTCGTTTGGGGTTATTTTGGTGCATTTCTGTACTTTTTTGGGTGTGGGATTCTCAAAAAAGTGTCATTTTCTCTAATTAGACGTGTGGATGCGATGTTGAGGGTCATGACCTTCGAATTGATACCTATTTTGACATATGTTCATTTTCAGTTTAAACCGGACCGGGTGGGTCGTTTGGGGTTGTTTGGGGGCATTTCTGTACTTTTTTGGGTTTTGTATATTGTAAAGAGTGTCCTTATTTCTTATTGGACCTATGGAAGTGATCTTGATGGTCGTGACCTTCGATCGATGCCTATTTTGACATATGTTCATTTTCGATTTAAACAGGCCGGGTGGGTCGTATGGGATTATTTGGGGGAATTTCTGTACTCTTTTGGGCTTGGGATTTTCTAAAATTTTCCTTTTCTCTTATTAGATGTGTGGATGCGATGTTGAGCATCGTGACCTTTGAATCGATACCTCTTTCGACGTATGTTCATTTTCGATTAAAACCAGACTGGGTGGGTCGGTTGGGGTTATTTGGGGGCATTTCTGTACTTTTTTGGGTTTTGCTTTTTGTACAAAGTGTCCTTATCTCGTATTAGACATGTGGATGCGATGTTGAGGGTCGTGACCATCGAATCGATACTTATTTCGACATTTGTTCATTTTTTGTTTGAACCGGACCAGGTCGATCATTTGGGATTATTTGGGGGCATTTCTATACTTTTTGGGGTTTGGGATTCTCTAAAAAGCATCCTTATCTCTTATTAGACGTGTAGATGTGATGTTCAGGGTCGTGACCTTCGAATCGATACTATTTCGACATATGTTCATTTTCGATTTAAAAGGGATCGGGTGAGTCGTTTGGGGTTATTTGGGGGCATTTCTGTACTTTTTTGGGTTTGGTATTTTCTAAAAATATCCTTATCTCTTATTAGAAGTGTGGATGGGATATTGAGAATCGTGACCTTCGAATCGATACCTATTACGACAGAGGTTCATTTTTTGTTTAAACTAAACCGGGTGGATCGTTTTGGGTTATTTGGCGGCATTTCTGTACTTTTTTGGGTTTTGTATTTTCTAAAATGTGTTTTTATCTCTTATTAGAAGTGTGGATGCGATGTTGAGGGTCGTGACTTTCGAATCGAAACCAATTTCGACATATGTTCATTTTCGGTTTAAACAAAAAAGGGTGAGTCATTTGGGGTTATTTGGGGGCATTTCTATACTTTTTTGGGTTTGGGATTGTCTAAAAAGTGTTCTTATCTCTTATTAGACATGTGGATGCGATATTTAGGGTCGTGACCTTCTAATCAATACCTATTTCAACATATGTTCATTTTCGGTTTGAACCAGACCAGGTGGGTCGTTTGGGGTTATTTGGGGGCATTTCTGTGCTCTTTTTGGGTTTGGGATTCTTTAAAAAGTGTCCTTATCTCTTATTAGACGTGTAGATCCGATGTTCAGGGTCGTGACCTTCAAATCGATACCTATTTCGGCATATGTTCATTTTCGATTTAAACCAGACCGGGTGGGTCGTTTGGGGTTGTTTGGGGGCATTTCTGTACTTTTTTCGGTTTTGTATTTTCTAAAAAGTGTCCTTATCTCTTATTAGACATGTGGATACGATGTTGAGGGTCGTGACCTTTGAATCGATACCTATTTCGGCTTATGTTCATTTTAGGTTTAACCCAGACCGGGTGGGTCGTTTGTGGTTATTTGGGAGCAGTTCTGAACTTTTTTTGGTTTTGGTATTTTCTAAAAAGTGTCCTTATCTCTTATTAGACATGTGGATGCGAGGCTAAGGGTCGTGACCTTCGAATCAATACCTATTTCGGCATATGTTCATTTTTTGCTTAAACTAGACCGGGTGGGTCGTTTGGGGTTGTTTGGGGGCATTTCTGTACTTTTATGGGTTTTGCATTTTGTAAAAAGTTTCTTTATCTCTTATTAGACGTGTGGATGCGATGTTGACGGTCATGTCCTTCGAATCGATACCTATTTCGACCTATGTTCATTTTTGGTTTAAACGAGACCGGGGTGGTCGTTTGGGGTTATTTGGGGCATTTCTGTACTTTTTTTACCTTGGGATTTTCTAAAAAGTGTCCTTATCTCTTATTAGACGTGTGGATGCGATGTTGAGGGTCATGACCTTCTAATCGATACCTATTTCGGCATATGTTCATTTTTGGTTTAAACCAGACCGGGTGGGTCGTTTGCAGTTATTTGGGGGCAGTTCTGAACTTTTTTTGGTTTTGGTATTTTCTAAAAAGTGTCCTTATATCTTATTAGACATGAGGATGCTATGTTGATGGTCGTGACCTTCAAACCGATACCTCTTTCGACATATGTTCATTTTCGGTTTAAACCAAACCAGGTGGGTCATTTGGGGTTATTTGGGGGCATTTCTGTACTTTTTTGGGCTTTGGATTTTTTAAAAAGTGTCCTTATCTCTTATTAGACGTGTGGATGCGATGTTGAGGGTCGTGACCTTCGAATCAATACCTATTTCGACATATTGTCATTTTCGGTTGAAACCAGTGGGTGGGTCTTCGTGGTTATTTGGGGGCATTTGTACTTTTTTGGGCTTTGTATTTTGTAAAAAGTGTCCTTATCTCTTATTAGAGGTGTAGTCACAATGTTGAGGGTCGTGGCCTTCGAATCAATACCGATTTTGACATATGTTCATTTGAACCAAACATGATGGGTCGTTTGGGGTTATTGGGGGGTATTTCTGTACTCTTTTGGGCTTGGGATTTTCTAAAAATTGTCCTTATCTCTTATTAGACGTGTGGCTGTGATGTTGAGGGTCGTGGCCTTCGAATCGATACCTATTTCGACATATGTTCATTTTCGGTTTAAACCAGACCGGGTGAGTCATTTGGGGGCATTTCTGTACTTTTTTAGGTTTGGGATTGTCTAAAAAGTGTCATTATCTCTTATTAGACGTGTAGACTCGATGTTCAGGGTCGTGACCTTCGAATCGATACTTATTTCGATAAATGTTCATTTTCGGTTTAAACGAGACCGGGTGAGTCGTTTGGGGTTATTTGGGGGTATTTTGGTACTTTTTTGGGTTTGGTAGTTTCTAAAAAGTATCCTTATCTCTTATTAGACGTGTGGATGCGATGTTGAGGGTCGTGACCTTCGAATCGATACTTATGTCGACATATGTTCATTTTTGGTTTTATCCAGATCGGGTGGGTCGTTTGGGGTCATTTGGGGGCATTTCTGTACATTTTTGGGTTTGGAATTTTCGAAAATGTGTCCTTATCTCTTATTAAATGTGTGGAAGCGATGTTAAGGGTCGTGACCTTTGAATCGATACCTATTTTGGCATATGTTCATTTTCGGTTTAAACCAAACCGGGTGGGTCATTTGGGGTTATTTCGGGGCATTTCTATATGTTTTTGGGTTTGGCCTTTTCTAAAAAGTGTCCTTATCTCTTATTAGACGTGTGGATGCAATGTTGAGGGTCGTGAGCTTCGAATCGATACCCATTTCGACATATGTTCATTTTTTGTTTAAACCAGACCGAGTGGGTCGTTTTGGGTTATTTGGTGGCATTTCTGTACTTTTTTGAATTTTGCACTTTCTAAACAGTGTCCTTGTCTTTTATTAGACGTGTGGATGCGATGTTGAGGGTCGTGACCTTCGAATCGATACCTATTTTGGCATATGTTAATTTTCGATTTAAACCAGACTGGGTGAGTCGTTTGCAGTTATTTGGGATATTTCAGTACATTTTTGGGTTTGGTATTTGCTCAAAAGTGTCCTTTTCTCTTATTGGACGTGTGGATGCGATGTTGAGCATCGTGACCTTCAAATCGATACCTATTTCGACATATATTAATTTTCGGTTTAAACTAGACCGGGTGAGTCGTTTACGGTTATTTGGGATATTTCAGTACATTTTTGGGTTTGGTATTTGCTCAAAAGTGTCCTTATCTCTTATTGGACGTGTGGATGGGATGTTGAGGGTCGTGACCTTCTAATCGATACCTATTTCAACATATGTTCATTTTCGGTTTAAACCAGATCGGGTGGGTCGTTTGGGGTTATTTGGGGACATTTTTGTACTCTTTGGGGTTCGGTATTTTCTAAAAAGTGTCCCGATCTCTTATTAGATGTGTGGATACGATTTTGAGGGTCATGACCTTCGTTTCGATACCTATTTCGGCATATGTTCCTTTTCGATTTAAAACAAAATGGGTGGGTCGTTGGGTTTTTGGGGGCATTTCTGTACATTTTTGGGTTTCGTATTTTCTAAAAAGTGTCCTTATCTCTAATTAGATGTGTGGATCCGTTGTTGAGGGTCATGACCTTCAAATCGATATCTATTTCGACATATGTTCATTTTCGGTTTAAACTAGACCGGTTGGGTCGTTTAGGGTTATGTGGGGGCATTTCTGTATTTTTTGGGATTGGGATTTTCTAAAAAGTGTCCTTATCTCTTATTTGGCGTGTGGATGCAATGTAGAGGGTTCTGACCTTCGAATCAATACCTATTTTGACATATGTTCATTTTCGGTTTAAACCAGACTGGGTGGGTAGTTTGGGGTTATTTCGGGGCATTTCTGTACTTTGTTGGGTTTGGGACTCTCTGAAAAGTGTCCTAATGACTTGTTGGACATGTTGATACGATGTTCAGGGTCGTGACCTTCGAATCGATACCTATTTCGACATATGTTCATTTTTGGTATAAACAAGACTGGGTGAGTCGTTTGGGGTTATTTGGGGGTATTTCTATTCTTTTTTGGGTTGAGTACTTTCTAAAAAGTGTCCTTGTCTCTTATTAGACGTGTGGATGCGATGTTGAGGGTTGTGACCTTCGAATCTATACCTATTTTGGCATATGTTTATTTTCGGTTTAAATCGGACTGGGTGGGTCGTTTGCGGTTGTTTGGGGGAATTTCTGTACTTTTTTGGGTTTTATACTTTTTAAAGTGTCCTTATCTCTTATTAGATGTGTGGACACGATGTTGAGGGTCGTGACCCAAGAATCGATACTTATTTCGACCTATGATCATTTTCGATTTAAACCAGACCGGGTGAGTCGTTTAGGGTTATGTGGGGGGCATTTCTATACTTTTTTGGGCTTTGGATTTTCTAAAAAGTATCCTTATCACTTATTAGACGTGTGGATACGATGTTGAGGGTCGTGACCTTCGAATCGATACTATTTTGACATATGTTCATTTTTTATTTAAACCAGATCGGGTGGGTCGTTTCGGGTTATTTGGGGGATTTCTATACTTTTTTGGGTTTTGTATTTTGTAAAAAGTTTCCTTATCTCTTATAAGACATGTGTATGTGATGTTGAAGGTCGTGACCTTCAAATCGACAACTATTTTGGCATATATTCATTTTCGGTTTAAACAAGACCGAGTGGGACGTTTGGGTTTATTTGGGGGCATTTCTATACTTTTTTCGGTTTTATATTTTCTAAAAAGTTTCCTTATCGCCTATTACACGAGTGGATGCGATCTTGAGGGTCGTGACCTTCGAATCGATTACTAATTTGGCATATGTTAATTTTCGGTTTAAACCACACCGGTTGGGTCGTTTCGGGTTATTTGGGGGCATTTCTGTATCTTTTTGGGTTTGGGATTCTCTAAAAAGTGTCCTATCTCTTATTAGACGTGTGGATGGGATGTTGAGGGTCGTGACTTTCGAATCGATACCTATTTTGACATATGTTCATTTTCGGTTTAAACCAGACCGGGTGGGTCGTTTGGGGTTATTTGGGTGCATTTCTGTACTTTTTGGGGTGTGAGATTCTCAAAAAGTGCCATTTTCTCTAATTAGACATGTGGATGCGATGTTGAGGGTCATGACCTTCGAATCGATACCTATTTCGACATATGTTCATTTTCGTTTAAACCAGACCGGTGGGTCATTTTGGGTTGTTAGGGGCATTTCTGTACTTTTTGGGTTTGGGATTCTCTATAAAGTGTCCTTATCTCTAATTAGACCTGTAGATGCGATGTTGAGGGTTGTGACCTTCGAATTGATACCGATTTTGCCATATGTTCATTTTCAGTTTAAACCAGATCGGGTGGGTCGTTTGGGGTTAATTGGGGGGAATTTCAGTACTTTTTTGGGTTTGGTGTTTCCTAAAAAGTGTCATTATCTCTTATTAGACGTGTGGATGCGATGTTGAGGGTCGTGACCTTCGAATCGATACCAATTTTTGCATATGTTCATTTTCAATTTAAACCAGACCGGATGGGTCGTTTCGGGTTATTTGGGGGGCATTTCTATACTTTGTTGGGTTTCGGATTCTCTAAAAAGTGTCTTTATCTCTAATTAGATGTGTGGATGCGATGTTGGGGGTCGTTACCTTTTCGACATTTGTTGATTTTCGGTTTAAACAGACCGGGGGGGTTGTTTGGAGTTATTTGGGGGCCTTTCTTGTCTTTTTTATGTGTGGTATTTTCTAAAAAGTGTCCTTATCTCTTATTAGATGTGTCAAACGGATGTTGAGGGTCATGACCTTCGAATCGATACCTATTTCGATATATGGGGATTTTCGCTTTAAACTTGGCCGGGTGGGTCGTTTGGGGTTATTTGGGGGAATTTCTATACTTTTTTGGGTTTGGTATTTTCTAAAAAGTGTCCATATTTTCTCTTAATAGACATGTGGATGTGATGTTGAGGGTCGTGACCTTCGAATCGAAACCTATTTCGACATATGTTCATTTTTGGTTTAAACCAGACCGGGTGGGTCATTTGGGGTTATTTGGGGGCATTTCTGTACTTTTTCGGGTTTTGGATTCTCTAAAAAGTGGCCTTATCTCAAATTAGACGTGTGGATGCGATGCTGAGCATCCTGACCTTTGAATCGATACCTGTTACGCCATAGGTTCATTTTCGGTTTAAATCATACCGAGAGGGTTGGTTGGGGTTATTTGGGGGCATTTCCATACTTTTTTGGGTTTGGTATTTTTTAAAAAGTGTCCTTATCTCTTATTAGACATGTGGATGCAATGTTGAGGCTCGTGACCCTCGAATCGAAACCTATTTCGACATATGTTCATTTTCGGTTTAAACCAGACCAGGTGGGTCGTTTGGGGTTATTTGGCGGCATTTCTGTACTTTTTTGGTTAGGAATTCTCTAAAAAGTGTCCTTATCTCTAATTAGATGTGTGGATGCTATGTTGAGGGTCGTGACATTCGAATCGATACCTATTTCGACATGTGTTCATTTTTTGTTTAAACCAAACCGGGTGGGTCGTTTGGGGTTATTTGGAGGAATTTTTGTACTTTTTTGGGTTTGGTATTTTCTAAAAAGTGTCCTTATCTCTTATTAGACATGTGGATGCGATGTTGAGGGTCGTGACCTTCAAATCGAAAACTATTTCGACATATGTTCATTTTCGGTTTAAACCAGACCGGGTGGGTCGTTTGGGGTTATGTGGGTGCATTTCTGCACTTTTTGGGTTTGGGATTCTCTAAAAAGTGTCCTTATCTCAAATTAGACGTGTGGATGCGATGTTGAGTGTCCTGACCATCGAATCGATACCTATTACGCCATAAGTTCTTTTTCGGTTTAAACCAGACCGGGTGGGTTGTTTGGGGTTATTTGGGGGCATTTCAGTACTTTTTTGGTTTGGTATTTTCAAAAAAGTTTCCCACTCTCTTATTAAACGTGTGGATGCGATGTTGAGGGCCGTGACCTTCGAATCGATACCTATTTCGGTATATGTTCATTTTCGGTTTAAAGCAAACCGGGTGGGTCGTTTGCGGGAATTTGGGGGAATTTCAGAACTTTTTTGGGTTTGGTATTTTCTAAAAAGTGTCCTTATCTCTTATTAGACGAGTGGATGCGATGTTGAGGGTCGTGACCTTCTAATCAATACCTATTTCAACATATGTTCATTTTCGGTTTGAACCAGACCAGGTGGGTCGTTTGGGGTTATTTGGGGGCATTTCTGTGCTCTTTTTGGGTTTGGGATTCTTTAAAAAGTGTCCTTATCTCTTATTAGACGTGTAGATCCGATGTTCAGGGTCGTGACCTTCAAATCGATACCTATTTCGGCATATGTTCATTTTCGATTTAAACCAGACCGGGTGGGTCGTTTGGGGTTGTTTGGGGGCATTTCTGTACTTTTTTCGGTTTTGTATTTTCTAAAAAGTGTCCTTATCTCTTATTAGACATGTGGATACGATGTTGAGGGTCGTGACCTTTGAATTGATACCTATTTCGACTTATGTTCATTTTAGGTTTAACCCAGACACGGTGGGTCGTTTGTGGTTATTTGGGAGCAGTTCTGAACTTTTTTTGGTTTTGGTATTTTCTAAAAAGTGTCCTTATCTCTTATTAGACATGTGGATGCGAGGCTAAGGGTCGTGACCTTCGAATCAATACTTATTTCGGCATATGTTCATTTTTTGCTTAAACTAGACCGGTGGGTCGTTTGGGGTTGTTTGGGGGCATTTCGTACTTTTATGGGTTTTGCATTTTGTAAAAAGTTTCTTTATCTCTTATTAGACGTGTGGATGCGATGTTGACGGTCATGTCCTTGAATCGATACCTATTTCGACCTATGTTCATTTTTGGTTTAAACCAGACCGGGGTGGTCGTTTGGGGTTATTTGGGGGCATTTCTGTACCTTTTTGGCCTTGGGATTTTCTAAAAAGTGTCCTTATCTCTTATTAGACGTGTGGATGTGATGTTGAGGGTCGTGACCTTCTAATCGATACCTATTTCGGCATATGTTCATTTTTGGTTTAAACCAGGACCAGGTGGGTCGTTTGCGGTTATTTGGGGGATTCTGAACTTTTTTTGGTTTTGGTATTTTCTAAAAAGTGTCCTTATATCTTATTAGACATGAGGATGCTATGTTGATGGTCGTGACCTTCAAACCGATACCTCTTTCGACATATGTTCATTTTCGGTTTAAACCAAACCAGGTGGGTCATTTGGGGTTATTTGGGGGCATTTCTGTACTTTTTTGGGCTTTGGATTTTTAAAAGTGTCCTTATCTCTTATTAGACGTGTGGATGCGATGTTGAGGGTCGTGACCTTCGAATCAATACCTATTTCGACATATTGTCATTTTCGTTGAAACCAGGCGGGTGGGTCTTTGTGGTTATTTGGGGGCATTTACGTACTTTTTTGGGCTTTGTATTTTGTAAAAAGTGTCCTTATCTCTTATTAGAGGTGTAGTCACAATGTTGAGGGTCGTGGCCTTCGAATCAATACCGATTTTGACATATGTTCATTTGAACCAAACATGATGGGTCGTTTGGGGTTATTGGGGGTATTTCGTACTCTTTTGGGCTTGGGATTTTCTAAAAATTGTCCTTATCTCTTATTAGACGTGTGGCTGTGATGTTGAGGGTCGTGGCCTTCGAATCGATACCTATTTCGACATATGTTCATTTTCGGTTTAAACCAGACCGGGTGAGTCATTTGGGGGGCATTTCTGTACTTTTTTAGGTTTGGGATTGTCTAAAAAGTGTCATTATCTCTTATTAGACGTGTAGACTCGATGTTCAGGGTCGTGACCTTCGAATCGATACTTATTTCGATAAATGTTCATTTTCGGTTTAAACGAGACCGGGTGAGTCGTTTGGGGTTATTTGGGGGTATTTTGGTACTTTTTTGGGTTTGGTAGAGTTTCTAAAAAGTATCCTTATCTCTTATTAGACGTGTGGATGCGATGTTGAGGGTCGTGACCTTCGAATCGATACTTATGTCGACATATGTTCATTTTTGGTTTTATCCGGATCGGGTGGGTCGTTTGGGGTCATTTGGGGGCATTTCGTACATTTTGGGTTTGGAATTTTCGAAAATGTGTCCTTATCTCTTATTAAATGTGTGGAAGCGATGTTAAGGGTCGTGACCTTTGAATCGATACCTATTTTGGCATATGTTCATTTTCGGTTTAAACCAAATCGGGTGGGTCATTTGGGGTTATTTCGGGGCATTTCTATATGTTTTTGGGTTTGGCCTTTTCTAAAAAGTGTCCTTATCTCTTATTAGACGTGTGGATGCAATGTTGAGGGTCGTGAGCTTCGAATCGATACCCATTTCGACATATGTTCATTTTTTGTTTAAACCAGACCGAGTGGGTCGTTTTGGGTTATTTGGTGGCATTTCTGTACTTTTTTGAATTTTGCACTTTCTAAACAAAGTGTCCTTGTCTTTTATTAGACGTGTGGATGCGATGTTGAGGGTCGTGACCTTGAATCGATACCTATTTTGGCATATGTTAATTTTCGATTTAAACCAGATGGGTGAGTCGTTTGCGATTATTTGGGATATTTCAAGACATTTTTGGGTTTGGTATTTGCTCAAAAGTGTCCTTTTCTCTTATTGGACGTGTGGATGCGATGTTGAGCATCGTGACCTTGAATCGATACCTATTTCGACATATATTAATTTTCGGTTTAAACTAGACCGGGTGAGTCGCTTACTGTTATTTGGGATATTTCAGTACATTTTGGGTTTGGTATTTGCTCAAAAGTGTCCTTATCTCTTATTGGACGTGTGGATGGGATGTTGAGGGTCGTGACCTTCTAATCGATACCTATTTCAACATATGTTCATTTTCGGTTTAAACCAGATCGGGTGGGTCGTTTGGGGTTATTTGGGGACATTTTTGTACTCTTTGGGGTTCGGTATTTTCTAAAAAGTGTCCCGATCTCTTATTAGATGTGTGGATACGATTTTGAGGGTCATGACCTTCGTTTCGATACCTATTTCGGCATATGTTCCTTTTCGATTTAAAACAAAATGGGTGGGTCGTTGGGTTTTTGGGGGCATTTTGTACATTTTTGGGTTTCGTATTTTCTAAAATGTGTCCTTATCTCTAATTAGATGTGTGGATCCGTTGTTGAGGGTCATGACCTTCAAATCGATATCTATTTCGACATATGTTCATTTTCGGTTTAAACTAGACCGGTTGGGTCGTTTAGGGTTATGTGGGGGCATTTCTGTTTTTTTGGGATTGGGATTTTCTAAAAAGTGTCCTTATCTCTTATTTGGCGTGTGGATGCAATGTAGAGGGTTCGACCTTGAATCAATACCTATTTTGACATATGTTCATTTTCGGTTTAAACCAGACTGGGTGGGTAGTTTGGGGTTATTTCGGGCATTTCTGTACTTTGTTGGGTTTGGGACTCTCTGAAAAGTGTCCTAATGACTTGTTGGACATGTTGATACGATGTTCAGTGGTCGTGACCTTCGAATCGATACCTATTTCGACATATGTTCATTTTTGGTATAAACGAGACTGGGTGAGTCGTTTGGGGTTATTTGGGGGTATTTCTGTTCTTTTTGGGTTGAGTACTTTCTAAAAAGTGTCCTTGTCTCTTATTAGACGTGTGGATGCGATGTTGAGGGTTGTGACCTTCGAATCTATACCTATTTTGGCATATGTTTATTTTCGGTTTAAATCGGATGGGTGGGTCGCTTTGCGGTTGTTTGGGGAATTTCTGTACTTTTTTGGGTTTTATACTTTTAAAGTGTCCTTATCTCTTATTAGATGTGTGGACACGATGTTGAGGGTCGTGACCCAAGAATCGATACTTATTTCGACCTATGATCATTTTCGATTTAAACCAGACTGGTGAGTCGCTTAGGGTTATGTGGGGGCATTTCTATACTTTTTTGGGCTTTGGATTTTCTAAAAAGTATCCTTATCACTTATTAGACGTGTGGATACGATGTTGAGGGTCGTGACCTTCGAATCGATACTATTTTGACATATGCTCATTTTCGGTTTAAACCAGACCGGGTGGGTCGTTTTGGGTTATTTTGGGGCATTTCTATACTTTTTGGGTTTTGTATTTTGTAAAAGTTTCCTTATCTCTTATAAGACATGTGTATGTGATGT
>NW_025317646.1:0-44134 GCF_018873765.1 Telopea speciosissima
AAATGAATGAAATGGTTAGAGCTGCTATACCTCAAAGTGCAAAGTCCTACATTAACATCATTGATGAGCGGTGGGAGAAGCACTTGAGTCATCCATTGCATAAAGCTGGTGAGTTCAACATACTTTACACTTTAAATGTTAAATTTTTTTTACATTTTCATATTCAAAACCCAAAGGCATTAAGTCACTAACAAATATAATTTATGAATTATAATTTTATCCCTTTAGAATATACATATTCTTAATATTCTATATTTGTAATGCAGCCGACTGGTGGGTGCTTTATGGTACAAGTTCACCCAACCTGAGGAAGGAGCAGTGAGAGTGCTCTCACAAACTTGTTCATCCTCCGGATGTGAGCGCAACTTGAGTACATTCTCATTGATACATTCAAAGAGGCGGAACAGGTTGGGTAGCGAACGACTAGAGCAGCTTGTGTATGTGCACTATAATATGAGATTAAGGATGAGGCACATATGTGAAGGAATTGAAGCCAATGACAAAGAACCCATTGAACTGTCCCACATTTTCTAGGAGAACTCTGATGAGGATGAGGATCCCCTATTCCAGTGGGTGAGGGATCGTGGTACACCCGATATGGATCAGCCTGGGGGTAGGCCCGACCCCACTATTGCGTCTGTAACCGATACTGATGTTGAGGAATATATGCCGCAAGAGGGGCGTGCACATTCAGCGTCACCGAGACCTTTTGAGCCTGCTGTAGGAAGTCCTGCTGATGATGATGATGGTGGTGATGTTGACAGTGGTGATGGTGATGGTGGTGGTGGTGGTGGTGGTGGTGGTGGTGGTGGTGGTGGTTATTATGATGATCGTCATGAGGGGATGCGCGAGCAGTACCAGTATGAGGTGGGAAAGCAGGGGGACCCTGTGCGTTTCACCGGTGAGTCTCAGTTTACGCATGCCACTCAAGATCAAGACCATGGTGGCCACCCTAAAACATACAAAAGAAAGAAGGGTTGCCAACACTCACATCAGTCAGATGCTCAGGATGATAACAGCAGTATGAACACCATGCTTGCAAGTTTCAGAAGCATGAGTATAGATACTACTAGTGAGCATCAGTCATGGCAATCATCTCAGCATCATCATGGCTATGACTATGGCCAGGAGAGCACCGGTTCTATGGTCAGTATGGACAGTCAGCAGCTGAGTATGATAGTCAAAGCTCTGGGTCAGGTTTTGGGTACATATTCCCAGTCCCAAACCAGCCATACATGCCTCAAACTCAATATGACAATACCAGTGGATCTTACACCTCATACCAACAGCCTCCCATGTACCCTAAGATAGGGAGATTGGTATATGTTGATCAGAAGACTTATATGGCAACTGTGTCACACCATGTGCAACACTACAGTAATTCCATGACATGGGAATTCTTTGTGGATCAATGAGGGGATGAATTTATTACTCAATTATATTTTATGTAACAAATTCAGTGAACATTGATGTAATGTACTTTTTATTTGAATGTTTTGATTGATATTATTATGTACTAATTAGAATGTTTTGATTGCTAATTTGCTAAGTTTTACTAAATTATATGTAGAGTAGGTTGTTTTAGACTTTTAGTACGACTCGTCGCCTACCAACCTATGGTCCAAAGTAAAATTCATATTTGGACTTGTTTTTTGGCAAATCTGGGCATGCCATTGTGTTTAAATGGCCTGAAATATATTGGATACCAAGTTTCAGACCCAAAATATGTGTAAAACCCACTGAGTTGGGGGTCCGAGTAAAAATAAATAAATTGCACCAACTCGCCGAGATCTCGGCTAGACTCAGTTTATGGTTTGGCCGAGATGCCACCGAGACCCGAGTCTTAGAACCTTGACCAATACATCATCATCATTCATACAGTTCTAAAGTAAAGTATCAATGCAATGCAACATGCCGATGCATCCTAATTCACATGCAACTAAAGCAAAGAATTAAAAGCTATAAAACTACATGAACTGAGTTATATTTATGATGCATGACATTGCATACTTAACAAATGATAATTAAGTCAATAAACACACAAAATTAAGTTCAAATTTCCCTTATCTGATATAATAGACTAGTCTAAGCCAGCAAAACTCCAATAGTCCAGACAAACCACACAAAAACAAATTTATACAGCCCTAAATAACACAAAACATCATAAATTAGACTTTATGTACTTAAATTCTTAGGGCCAATTTTCGGGCGGAATAACTTTGCCATACTCGTTCGGTTGGCCATTATAATATGTATTTTGAAAATAGGAGAAAGATCAGTAGGTAACACCACTAATTTAGAGGAAATATCGCCCAAGTTCTTGGACTCTCGGGACCGAAAGAATGAGACCCAATCCAGCATAAAGTACATAAATTCCTTGAGCAAACTACCAGGCAGAATAAAGTATCCCATAATCGTCTGGTTCGTAATTATAATGATATGTATTTGGAAAAGGAGATAGAGATCTGTAGGTGAAACTGATTTAGAGGTAATATCAGCCCAGCTCTTGGATACTCCCGACCGACAGAATGAGACCCTATTCAGTAGAATGTACTAAAATTCTTAAGGCCAACATCCAGGAAGAATAACTGAGCTCATACTCATCCGGTTAGCCCATACAAGACCCCTGGGTCTCTGGAGAGGATTTTGGCAAGGTCAGAGTTTTGAACACCCATGGAATGGAAGAACTCAAGTTTCGGAAGAAGGGTCTCCGTAGGTTTGGCCAGCAGCAAAGTTGGGCACTTTCTGATGAGCATTGAAA
This sequence comes from Telopea speciosissima, assembly GCF_018873765.1. Taxonomy (NCBI): domain Eukaryota; kingdom Viridiplantae; phylum Streptophyta; class Magnoliopsida; order Proteales; family Proteaceae; genus Telopea; species Telopea speciosissima. Next base: position 2,762 of record NW_025317646.1, read on the forward strand.
TCTGTGTTTCGGTGAAACCATGGTTTCTAAAGAGGGTAAGAATCATGTATGCAGTCGTCGCGGTTTTAAAACTTATTTTCTTGGATGCAGAGATGGCAGTGTGGGTGAGAATCCACATGAGCTAATGAGGTAAGAGACCACGAAATTGTTCTGAGTCTGATCTATGGGGCTTTTTGAGGAGATGAACCTGAGAAATAAAGAGTTTTGAAGAAAACCCAATTGGGCCGTTGAATCTCGCACAATCCTCCCGATTGGGAGAAGATTCTTCAAGAGGAGATTGACCATTATGGATTGGATGCAAATAACTTACCGATTCTGAGTAGATTGATGGAGGATTTCCAGTTGCTTTCTGGTCCTTTTGCTCAGTCCTCTGCAGCTTCATTAGCTTCGGCAGGTCAGGAGTCAAGACTCAGGAACTCTCGTCTCCCTGAAAGCCGTTGGACGTTCGGACCCTAAAAGTGACGCTTAAGCGCTTTAAGCCTGAGCCCTGAGGTAACCCAAAGTTAAGGGTACGGTTAAGGGTGTTGAACGGTACGGTTTCAGTTAAACCGTTTAATTAAACGGTCTCCATTTTGAAACTATTACCAAACTATTTCTCATACGGTTTTACGATTCGGTTTCAGTAAACGGGTTTTGTTTGATTTTTATATATTTATGTACATCTAAGAGTGTTAAACGGTTCAATTCAATTTAAACCATTTAATTAACGATCTCAATTTTGAAACATAATCGAACCATTTATTAAACGGTTTCATTGTTTCGAATTACGGTTTGATTAGATTTTGATAAACAGTTTCGGTTTGATTTTTACACCCTTACTTTTTTCTTTTTCTTTTTTTTTTTTTTTGTAATGAAAGAAAAAATTTATATTACTAAATTAAGAAGATGTATAGCTATTATCTAACCAAGTATCATTAGTAAGTAGGGTTAACCTAGCTAACGAGCAAAGCCAATAAAGGATAGGAGGGAAAGCGGAGGACTTGAACACGATGTCAAAAGAGCTATCCACAATTTTCAAAAAAATAGTCCAAAACCTCTAATGGCCATGGGGAAAGGGATGGAGTTGGAAGAAGTCCAGGCAATTTGTCATTGTAACACCAAACTTCTTTCAGCTTCAAACCTCTCGATTTGGCCAGATCAAAACCCGTGAGGATGGCTAGCAATTCAGGTTCCAACTCATGTTGACTTCTTAGTCTTCCGGCAGTTAACAAAACGAATTTCCCATCTAATAGGATTCCCAGGGTCCATCCAGAACAGCCTATGTCCGTTGGATCAATCCCTGCGCAAACCAAAACAAGAAAATCCAAAGTAGGTAAATGAGGTAAAGGGTGCACAATGAAGTCTTGATTATTAGATAATACAGATAAGGTAGAAGTCGAGGGGGGGGGCGGAAATAGAGAGGTCCTTCAACCAAAGTTCAACCCTCTTTAATACAAATAGAGGGTTAGGTTTAACAGAATGAAAAAGTAAATTGTTCCTGGAGAGCCACATAAAGTAACAAGTAATAATAAACACGGAAAAAAACCAGACTAGCGAATGCTTATCAAGCTTGCGGTTGAGAAAAGTAGAAATGCAGAATTGTCTCAGAGATGGGGAAGAGATGTGCTGTGTTCTGAGACCCAAAGGATCAGCTGCCCAGATATGTTTGACCTAGTCACAAGAAAGCAATAAGTGCCAAAGGGTCTCATTACAAGTGCCACAGAGAATCCTTAACCGGAATCCCTGCATTTAATACACGCCAGAAAAACAATTTCAATTTCGGATGCAGGTTAAGATGCCAAAAAAATTTCTACCAAGAGGAAAAAGACAAATCATTGGTAGAAGTGTCGGAGAGGAAACGGTATACACTTTTGGTAAGAAAACGACCATCCTTAGTTAGAGTACACCACCAGGAGTTACGAGATTAACTTTGCACATACTTGTCGGGTTCGCTGTTATAATAATATGTTTACGAAAATGGGAGATAGAGATCTGAGAGTGAAACTAATTTAGAGGAAATATTGGCCCGGTTCCTGGATTCTCTGGACCGATAGAAAGAGACCCAATCAAACAAAAAGAATTAAAATTCTTCGAGCCAACTTCCGGGCAGAATAACATTGCCCATACTCTTCCGGTTAGCCATTATAATATGTATTTTGAAAATGGGAGAAAGATCAGTAAGTAAAACTATTTTAGAGGAAATATCGCCGAAGTTCTATGACACTCAGGATCGTAAGAATAAGAACCATTCCAGCAGAAAATACATAAATTCCTTGAGCAAACTTCTGGGCAGAATAAAGTTGCCCATACTCATCCAGTTCGCAATTATGATGATATGTATTTGGAAAAGGGAGATAGAGATCTGTAGGTGAAACTAATTTAGAGGTAATATCAGCCCTGTTCTTGGATGCTCTGGACCGATAGAATGAGACCTAATGCAGCAAAATGTATTAAAATTGTTAGGGCCAACATCCGGACAGAATAACTTAGCCCATACTGTCTGATTAGCCATTATAATATGTGTTTAAAAAATGGGAGATAGTGATTTGTAGGTGAAATTAATTTATAGGAAATATCGGCCCAGATCATTGATTATCTGGACCGACAAAATGAGACCCAATCTAGCTGAAACTACTAAAATTCCATTGGCCAACTTCCAAGCGGAATAACTTTGTCTATACACGTCCGGTTAGCCATTATAATGATACGCATCGGAAAAAGAAGATAGAGATCTGTAGCTAAAACTGATTTTGAGGAAATATCGGCCCAGGTCTTGGATTCTCTGGACCGACAAAATGAGACCCAATCTAGCATAAAGTACAAAAATTCCTTTAGCCAACTTCCAGGGGGAATTAATTTGTCCATACTCGTCCGGTTCGCCATTATAATGATATGTTTTCGGAAAAAGGTGAGAGATCTGTAGCTGAAACTGATGTAGAGGAAATCAGTCCAATTCTTGGATTCTCTAAACCGACAGAATGAGACCAAATCTAGCTGAAAGTACCAAAATTCCTTGAACCAACTTCCAAGCGGAATAAATTTTCCCATACTTATCTGGATCGCAATTATAATGATGCGTTTTGAAAATGGGAGATAAAGATCTTTAGGTGAAACTGATTTAGAGGAAATATTGGCCCAGTTCTTGGATTCTCTAGACCCACAAAATAAGACCAAATCAAGCCGAAAGTACTAAAATTCCTTAAACCAACTTCCAGACGGAATAAATTTTCTCATACTCATCCGTATTGCAATTATAATGATAAGTTGTCGAAAATAGGAGATAGAAATCTTTAGGTGAAACTAATTTAAAGGTAATATCGGCCCAGTTCTTGGATTCTCTGGACCGACAGAATGAGACTAAATAAAGCTGAAAGTACTAAAATTCCTAGAGCCAACTTCCGGGCAAATTAACTTTGCACATACTTGTCGGGTTCAATATTAAAATATTATGTTTACGAAAATGGGAGACAAAGATCTGTTGGTGAAACTAATTTAGACAAAATATCGGCCCAGTTCTTGGATTCTCTGGAGCGACAGAATGAGACCCAAATGAAACAAAAAGTACTAAAATTCTTAGGGCCAACTTCTAGGCCAAATAACGTTACCCGTACTCGTCCGATTAGCAATTATAATATGTATACTGAAAATGGGAGAAAGATCAATAGGTAAAACTAATTTACAAGAAATATCGCCCAAGTTCATGGACTCTCAGGACTGAAAGAATGAGACCATATCCAGCATAAAGTACATAAATTCCTTGAGCAAACTTCCGGGCAGAATAAAGTTGCCCATACGTGTCCGGTTCTCAATTATAATGATATGTATTCGGAAAAGGGAGAGAGAGATCTGTAGGTGAAAGATTTAGAGGTAATACCAGCCCAGCTCTTGGATACTCAGGACCGACAAAATGAGACCCAATCCAGCAGAATGTACTAAAATTCTTAGGGCCAACATTCAGCCAGAATAACTTAGCCCATACTCGTCCGGTTAGCCATTATAATGTGTTTCAAAAATGGGAGATAGTGATTTGTAGGTAAAACTAATTTATAGGAAATATCGGCCCAGATCTTAGATTATTTGGACCAACAGAATGAGACCCATTCCAGCTGAAATTACTAAAATTCCATTGGCCAACTTCCAGGAAGAATAACTTTTTCCATACACGTCCGGTTAGCAATTATAATGATACGTTTCGGAAAAAGGAGATAAAGAACTGTAGCTGAAACTGATTTAGAGGAAATATCGGCCCAGGTCCTGGATTATCTGGACCGATAGATTGAAACGCAATCTAGCATAAATTACAAATATTCCTTTAGCCAACTTCCAGGCGGTCCGGTTCGCCATTATAATGATATGTTTTTGGAAAATGGAGATAGAGATCTGTAGCTGAAACTGATTTAGAGGAAATCAGTACAGTTCTTGGATTCTCTAAATAGACAGAATGAGACCAAATCTAGCAAAAAGTACTAAAATTCCATAACCAATTTCCAGGCAGAATAAATTTTCCCATACGTACCAGGATTGTTATTATGAGGATACATTTCGAAAATGGGAGATAAAGATCTTTAGGTGAAACAGATTTAGAGGTAATATTGGCCTAGTTCTTGGATTCTCTAGACTGACAGAATGAGACCAAATCTAGCCGAAAGTACTAAAATTCCTTGAACCAACTTCCGGGCGGAATAAATTTTCTCATACTCATCTATATTGCAATTATAATGACACGTTTTTGAAAATAGGAGATAAAAATCTTCAGGTGAAAATAATTTAAAGGAAATATCGGCTCAGTTCTTGGATTCTCTGGACCGACAGAATGAGACCAAATCTAGCAGAAAGCACTAAAATTCCTTGAGCCAACTTCCGGGCTGATTAACTTTGCACATACTGGTCGGGTTCGCTATTATAATTTACGAAAATGGGAGATAGAGATCTATTGGTGAAACTAATTTAGAGGAAATATCGGCCCAGTTCTTGGATCCTTTTGACCGACAGAATGAGACCCAATCAAACAAAAAGTACTAAAATTCTTAGGGCCAACTTCCGGGCGGAATAACTCTGCCCATACTCGTCCGGTTAGCCATTCTAATTTGTATTTTGAAAATGGAAGAAAGATCAGTAGGTAAAACTAATTTTGAAGAAATACGTAAATTAGTACGTAAATTCCTGAGCAAACTTCCGGGCAAAATAATGTTGCCCATAATTATCCGGTTCGCAATTATAATGAAATGTATTTGAAAAAGCTGAAACTGATTTAGAGGCAATATCAACCCAGCTCTTGCATACTCTCGACCAACAGAATGAGACACAATCCAGTAGAATGTACAAAAATTCTTACGGCCAACATCCGGGAAGAATAACTTAGCCCATACTCGTCCCTTTAGCCATTATAATATGTGTTTAAAAATGGGAGATAGTGATTTGTGGGTGAAACTAATTTATAGAAAATATCGGCCCAGATCTTGGATTATCATGACTGACAGAATGAGACCCAATCCAGCTGAAATTACTAAAATACCATTGGCCAACTTCCAGGCAGAATAACTTTGCCCATACACGTCCGGTTAGCCATTATAATGATACGTTTCGGAAAAAGGTGATAAAAAACTGTATCTGAAACTGATTTAGGGGAAATATCGGCCCAAGTCTCGCATTCTCTGAACCGATAGAATAAGACCCAATTTACCATAAAGTGCAAATATTCCTTTAGCCAACTTCTAAGCGGAATTAATTTGCCCATTCTCATCCGATTCGCCATTATAATTATATGTTTTCGAAAAAAGGAGAAAGAGATTTGTAGCTGAAATTGATTCAAAGGAAATCAGTCCAGTTCTTGGAATCTCTAAACCGACAGAATGAACCGAATCAAGCTAAAAGAACTAAAATTGCTTGAACCAACTTCCAGGCGAAATAAATTTTCCCACACTTATCCGGATTGCAATTATAATGATACGTTTCGAAAATGGGAGATAAAGATCTTTAGGTGAAACTGATTTAGAGGTAATATTGCCCCAGTTCTTGGATTCTTTAGACTGACAGAATGAGACTAAATCTAGCCGAAAGTACTAAAATTCCTTGAACCAACTTCTGGGCGGGTTATAGTCAATGAGGAATGGCTTTCAGCCTTCCCTTCTTCTCATGCCAACTTTGACAGCCCGGACATTTCAGACCACTCCCCCATCTCTCTAGCTATTCAGCCCTTCCCTTCCTTTAGCCCCAAACCCTTTAAATACTTCAACATGTGGGCCTCTCAACCCCACTTTTTTAACCACAGTCCTTCAGGCTTGGGAAAAACCTGTCACTGCTTTCTCTTCCCCCCTCATTGCATTTTCTACAAAGCTAAAAAATGTCAAGGCAGCTTTCAAGGATTGGAATTCCAGTACATTTGGGAACATATCTCAACAGGTTTTGGAATGCATGGACAGACTTGGCTCAATTAAGATTCGGCTGCAATCGGATCATTGCAATGGTGCTTTAGCAGATGAAGCAAAGGCTACTTCCCTTGAGCTCTCTTCCATACTTGCTCGAGAAGAGAGCTTTCTGAAGCAGAAATCTAGAATCAAGTGGCTTGAGCAGGGGGACTCTAATTCTGCTTATTTTCACAGATCTCTAAAGGCCAAAGTTAATGCAAACTCCATTGCTCATCTTACAGCCTAGGGTGGTTCCATTGTCTCCACTGTTAAAGGTATCAAAGACTTGGCTGTTCAGCATTTCAAGGGCCTCTTCACGAGCTCTCAGTTGGCCTCCCCTCCCATCCCGAATGGCCTGCTCAACAAATTCATCCCCTTGGCCCTCCATGACTCTTTGAGCTCCATTCCTAATGAAGATGAGATTGTGGCTGCCACCCACTCTCTCAAGGTTTTGGGAGCCCTAGGCCCGGATGGCTTCAGTATGGGGTTCTTTTTAACTGCCTGGGACATTATCAAGCTGGATCTTATTGCTGCCATTGTCAGCTTCTTCTACAACCCTTACAGGTCAAAGGTATCCACACTTTTCTCTGCCTCATCCCTAAGAAGGACGGTGCCTCTGCTATGAATGATTTCAGGTCCATTGCTCTTTGCAACCTCCTGTATAAAATTATTGCCCAGATCCTTGCTAGGCGGCTCAAAAGTGTGGTGGATATTCTTGTCAGTGACAACCAATCTGCTTTCATCCCCGGAAGACATATCTCGGACAACATCCTTATTTGTCATGACATTGTCAAAGCTTTGAGAGGAAAAATCATTCCCCTACTATTCTCCGGAAGATGGACATCCACAAAGCCTTTGATTCTTTAAGGTGGGACTTCATAAGTCAGGTGATGAGCAAGATGGGATTTCCTTGTATCTTTGTCAATTGGATTCAAGCTTGTATCTCTTCCCCAAAGTTTTCTGTGCTTGTTAATGGCAGCCCAGCAGGCTACTTTGATGCCTCTGTGGGAATTAGACAAGGCTGCCCTTTGTCCCCTTATTTGTTTACTTTGGCTTTGGAAGCTCTCTCCAGGGACATCCAAATTTGCACCGAACAACAGCTTATTGTGCCTATGCCTAAGTGTAAAGCTCTCAACCTCTCTCTTTTGGCCTTTGCGGATGACCTGATGATCTTCTGCAAAGCTTCGTTAGCCTCTATGGAGTCCATTATGCTTTGCTTGCAGCACTTTCACGAGATATCAGACCTGCGCATCAACCCCTCAAAGTCCCTCATTTTATTTGCGGGGGTTTCTAAGCTGGACAAGGTCCTTTGCTTCAGAGATCTGGTTTTCAAGAAGGTCACCTTCCTGTTAAGTATTTGGGTCTTCCTTTGATCCCTACCAGACTTTTCAGCTCATCACTGCACTCCTATGCTTGACCTCATTCGGAAAAGGCTGCAATTATGGAAAGGCAAGCTTCTCTCATATGCTGGTAGGCTGGTTCTTATCAGATCAGTCTTGGAATCTTCGTATATGTATTGGTCTGGAATCTATGGGCCGCCTCAAGCTACTATAAAGTCCTTGGAATCCCTTTTAGCTTCCTTCCTCTGGAAGGGCAAAGATACTTCCAGATTTCTTCACACCCTTCCTTGGGCTGTTGTGTGTCTGCCGAAGAATGGAGGCGGCTTGGGAATCAGAAGAGTCAAAGAAGTGACCTTGGCTGGTATCTTGAAGTTAATCTAGAAGATTGCTTCAAAGCAAAAGAGCATCTGGGTTGATTGGATCTACTCAGGGCCCCTTCGGCCGGCATGATTCCATTTGGACGGCTTCCCTATCTGCAGATTCTTTTGGGTTTGGCGCAAAATCTTAGGCTCCCGTCACTTGGTCATCCATGTCATCAAATCTCAGATTGGGGATGGTCTCTCTTCCTATCTTTGGCTGGATTGCTGGCATCCGAAGGGGATCCTCCTCCCCCTGATTACCCCTCGGATCGTTTATGCTTCGAGCCTCCATAGGCTCTCTTTGGTGGCTGACATTTTAGATCAGTCTAACTAGGCTCCCCCTCCTACTTCCTCTCCGGACCTTGCCATCATCTGGAATGACCTTTCTTCCACCACCAGAAGGCCTTTGGGCAGCCAGGATTGTGTAAACCGGCTGGCAAGCAATCCTCCTCTCTTCTCCTCAAAATCTGCTTGGGACATCATTCGGCACAAGGGTCCCTTAGCCCCTTGGAGAAAGCTTCTTTGGTTAAAGCACCACATTCTTGGGCACTGCATTACTGTTTGGAGGATCTTCAAAAATTGTTCGCCAACTCAAGCCTTTCTTCTGCATTGCCACATCCCTGTCTCCCCCTCTTGTTGCCTCTGCTGGAACAATATGGAAGACACTGATCATCTTTTCTTTGAGTGCCCCACTGCAGCAGCGATCTGGAAAGGCATCTTGCTTAAATGTTGGCTTGCCCCAAGAAGAATTCTGCCTTTCTCCAGGGAATGGATTTGGATCGACATAACTTTTGCTGGCCGCTCTTTATGTGATGTTGTTGGAAAGCTTGCTTTTGTGCTTCCGTGAACCACATTTGGATGGAGCATAATATCAGGAAATGGACCTCCAATTCTAGATCTTACCAGCAGATTTGGGATTCCATTTCCTTTGATATTATGGCGAAGTTATCGTCAGCCCCTCCTTTTTGCCCAGACACCCCAAGCAACAGGCTCATTGTTGTCTCCTAGGGTCTCTCCTCTGTCTCCCTTGTTTCTCCTAGCACACAAAGTTGAGGCTTAGGGTCATTATTTTTTGTTTTGTTGCTCCCCTTTGAGGGCCCTGTAATTCTTTTTTTCCTTCTTGGTAATGAATTTCTTATTCACCTAAAAAAAAACACTTCTGGGCAGAATAAATTTTCTCATACTCATCCGTATTGCAATTACAACGATACGTTTTCGAAAATAGGAGATAAAATTCTTTAGGTGAAACTGATTTAGAGGTAATATCGGCACAATTCTTGGATTCTCTGGACCAACAGAATGAGACCAAATCTAGCTGAAAATACTAAAATTCCTTGAGCCAACATCCGGGCAGACTTGTCGGGTTCGCTATTATAATAATATGTTTACGAAAATGGGAGATAGAGATCTATTGGTGAAACTAATTTAGAGGAAATATCAGCCCAATTCTTGGATTCTCTGGATCGACAGAATGAGACCCAATCAAACAAAAAGTACTAAAATTCTTAGGGCCAACTTCCGGGCGGAATAACTTTGCCCATACTCGTCCGGTTAGCCATTATGATATGTATTTTGAAAATGGGAGAACGATCAATAGGTAAAACTAATTTAGAGGAAATATCGCCCAAGTTCTTAGACACTCGGTACCGAAAGAATAAGACCCAATCCAGCAGAAAGTACATAAATTCCTTGAGCAAACTTCCAGGCAAAATAAGTTGCCCATACTCGTCCGGTTCGCAATTATAATGATATGTATTTGGAAAAGGGAGATAGAGATCTACAAGTGAAACTGATTTAGAGGTAATATCAGCTCAATTCTTAGATACTCTGGACCGACAGAATGAGACCCAATCAAGCATAATGTACTAAAATTCTCAGGGCCAACATCCGAGCAGAATAAATTAGCCCATACTCGTCTGGTTAACCATTATATAATGTGTTTAAAAAATGGGAGATAGAGGCATCAGCCGTATTTTGTCTAGGAACCTCTTTCTCTTATGGAGAAAGAGTTGACAGGTAATATACTAAAAAAAAAAAGTGAAATGAGCCTGCTGTGAAACCGCCCTTTCGAGCATCTTATTCGCAATCCCTTCCAAAGCAAGGATCACAAAAAGAATCGATTTCTTAAAAAGGTAAAGAAAACCACGAAGCAAAGAGAGTCCACCTAGCTACATACCCCGTAACCCTCACTCAATGGTCCCCTTGTCCAGCTCTCCTCTACCGCTTCACTTCGCTCAGCTCCTACATCTGCTCCCTTGACCCCAGCGAAGTGTGAAAGTCACTCGTTTGATGAATTCCTCGTGGAACGTGTAATAGACACGACCTATCTAGCGGCTTCTGTCTCTACTACTGATAGTGACCGGATTAGGGTACCAGCCTACTCATTCGGACATGATAAGCTCAGAATCTGAGGGGTCATCGTTTTTTGAAAATGGCACGTATGAAGACAATGTGTAGTCACATGTAATTAGTATAGTGGTAGAAGATGCCTCATCTGATAACGAAGAAGAATTGGCTCGAGTCCGAAAAGCATACTTCTGCGACACTTAAGTCTAAGTGCCTATCCCAACATTGCAGCATGCTCAAGACATCGAAGACCCGAATGGGGCATTCTTTACAGTGCCGACGAAGAACAAGAATGATGAGATCCTGTTCTACAGGGGTCTGTATCTACCTCCACCACCACTAGGGCCAATTGTCTCAGATGGTGTTTCAAATGTCGAAACATGTAATGATACGGTCAAGACAATGATGAGGAAGATGGGCGTCAGTTAAAGCGAGCTTGATGGATTCCACAACGGCCGGGGCATACAGGAGCTTTATGGTTAGCGAGGAATGGCTTTCAGCCTTCCCTTCTTCTCATGCCAACTATGACAGCCCAGACATTTCAGACCACTCCCCCATCTCTCTACCTATTCAGCCCTTCCCTTCCTTTGGGGCCAAACCCTTTAAATACTTCGACATGTGGGCCTCTCACCCCTCTTTTTTAACCACAGTCCTTCAGGCTTGGGAAAAACCTGTCACTGCTTTCTCTTCCCCCCTCATTGCATTTTCTACAAAGCTAAAAAATGTCAAGGCAACTTTCAAGGATTGGATTTCCAATACTTTTGGGAACATATCTAAACAGGTTTTGGAATGCAAGGACAAACTTGGCTCAATTCAGATTCGGCTGCAATCGGGTCATTGCAATGGTGCTTTAGCAGATGAAGAAAAGGCTACTTCTCTTGAGCTCTCTTCCTTACTTGCTCGAGAAGAGAGCTTTCTGAAGCAGAAATCTAGAATCAAGTGGCTTGAGCTGGGGGACTCTAATTCTGCTTATTTTCACAGATCTCTGAAGGCCAAAGTTAATGCAAACTCCATTGTTCATCTTACAGCCCAGGATGGTTCCATTGTCTCCACTGTTAAAGGTATCAAAGACTTGGCTGTTCAGCATTTCAAGGGCCTCTTCACCAGCTCTCAGTTGGCCTCCCCTCCCATCCCGAATGGCCTACTCAACAAATTCATCCCCTCGGCCCTCCATGACTCTTTGAGCTCCATTCCTAATGAAGATGAGATTGCGGCTGCCATCCTCTCTCAAGGTTTCGGGAGTCCCAGGCCCGGATGGCTTCAGTATGGGGTTCTTTTTAGCTGCCTGGGACATTATCAAGCTGGATCTTATTGCTGCCATTGTCAGCTTCTTCTACAACCCTTATCAGGTCAAAGATATCCACACTTTTCTCTGCCTCATCCCCAAGAAGGACGGTGCCTCTGCTATGAATGATTTCAGGCTCATTGCTCTTTGCAACCTCCTGTACAAATTTATTGCCAAGATCCTTGCTAGGCTGCTCAAAAGTGTGGCGGATATTCTTGTCAGTGACAACCAATCTGCTTTCAACCCTAGAAGACATATCTCGGACCACATCCTTATTTGTCATGACATTGTCAGAGCTTTGAGATGAAAAATCATTCCCCTGCTATTCTCCGGAAGATTGACATCCACAAAGCCTTTTATTCTTTAAGGTGGGACTTCATAAGTCAGGTGATGACCAAGATGGGATTTCCTTGTATCTTTGTCAATTGGATTCAGGCTTGTAGCTCTTCCCCAAAGTTTTCTGTGCTTGTTAATGGCAGCCCAGCAGGCTACTTCGATGCCTCTGTGGGAATTAGACAAGGCTGCCCTTTGTCCCCTTATTTGTTTACTTTGGCTTTGGAAGCTCTCTCCAGGGACATCCAAATTTGCATTGAACAACAGCTTATTGTGCCTATGCCTAAGTGTGAAGCTCTCAACCTCTCTCATTTGGCCTTTGCGGATGACCTGATGATCTTCTCCAAGGCTTTGTTAGCCTCTCTAGAGTCCATTAAGCTTTTCTTGCAGCACTTTCATGAGCTATCGGGCCTGTGCATCAACCCCTCAAAGTCCCTCATTTTCTTTGCGGGGGATTCTGAGCTGGACGAGGCTCCTTTGCTTCAAAGATCTGGTTTTCAAGAAGGTCACGTTCCTGTTAAGTATTTAGGTCTTCCTTTGATCCCTGCCAGGCTTTCAGCTCATCACTGCACTCCTATGCTTGACCTTATTCGGAAAAGGCTACAATTATAGAAAGGCAAGCTTCTCTCATATGCTGGTGGGCTGGTTCTTATCAGATCAGTCTTGGAATCTTTGAATAACTGGAATCTATGGGTTGCCTCAAGCTACTATAAAGTCCTTGGAATCCCTTTTAGTTTCCATCCTCTGGAAGGGCAAAGATACTTCCAGATTTTTTCACCCCCTTCCCTGGGCTGCTGTGTCTGCCAAAGAATGAAGGAGGCATAGGCATCAAAAGAATCAAAGAAGTGAACTTGGCTGGTATCTTGAACTTAATCTGGAAGATTGCTTCAAAGCAAAAGAGCATCTGGGTTGACTGGATATACTCAGGGGCCCTTCGGCATGATTCCATTTGGACGGCTTCCCTGTCAGTTTCACCTAAAGATATTTATCTCCCATTTTTTATACGTATCATTATAATTGTGATCCAGATAAGTATGGGAAATTTTATTCCGCTTGGAAGTTGGTTCAAGGAATTTTAGTACTTTCAGCTAGATTTGGTCTCATTCTGTCGGTTTAGAGAATCTAATAACTAGTAAATCAGTTTCAGCTACAGATCTCTCTCCTTTTTCCGAAAACATATCATTATAATGGCGATCCGGACGAGTATGGACAAATTAATTTCGCCTAGAAGTTGGCTAAAGGAATATTTTTACTTTATGCTATTGGGTCTCATTCTGACGGTCCAAAGAATGGAAGACCTGGGCCGATATTTCCTAAAAATCAGTTTCAGCTACAGATCTCTATGTTCTTTTTCCAATGCGTATCATTATAATGGTTAACCGGACGTGTATGGACAAAGTTATTCTGCTTGGAACTTGGCCAATGGAATTTTAGTTATTTTAGTTGGATTAGGACTCATTCTTTCAGTCCAGATAATCCAAGATCTGGGCCGATATTTCCTAAAAATTAGTTTCACCTATAAATTACTATCCCCCATTTTTGAAACACATTATAATGGCTAACCGGATGAGTATGGGCTAAGTTATTCTGCCCGGATGTTAGCCATTATAATGTGTTTCAAAAATGGGGGATAGTGATTTGTAGGTGAAACTAATGTATAGGAAATATCGGCCCAGAACTTGGATTATCTGGACCGAAAGAGTGAGTCCCAATCTAGCTAAAATAACTAAAATTCCATTGGCCAACTTCCAAGCGAAATAAGTTTGTCCATACACGTCCGGTTAGCCATTATAATGCTACGGATCGGAAAAGAAGATAGAGATCTGTAGCTAAAATTGATTTTGAGGAAATATCGTCCCAGGTCTTGGATTCTTGGACTGACAGAATGAGACCCAATCTAGCATAAAGTACAAATATTCCTTTAGCCAACTTCCAGGCAAAATTAATTTGTCCATACTCGTCCGGATTGCCATTATAACGATATGTTTTCGGAGAAAGGAGAGAGATCTGTAGGTGAAACTGATTTAGAGGAAATCAATCAGTTATTGGATTCCCTAAACCGACAGAATGAGACCAAATCTAGCTGAAAGTACTAAAATTCCTTGAACCAACTTCCAAGCGGAATAAATTTTCCCATACTTATCCTGATCGCAATTATAATGATACATTTTGAAAATGGGAGATAAATATCTTTCGCTGAAACTGATTTAGAGGAAAATATGGCCCAGTTCTTTTTTTTTTTTGGGTGAATAAAAGAATTCATTACCAAGGAAAAAATGGAAAGACAAGGGCCCCCAAAGGGAGAATAGAACAGCCCTCGGCTAAACAAAGCTATCAGCTAGAGGCTGCTGAAGCAGAAAAAGAAACATTTGGGACACCCCAGGAGACAACAATAAGCCTGTTCCTTGGGGTGTCAGCACAAAAAGGGGGAGGAGCTGACAACAATTTGGAGGAAATTTCAAAGGAGATGGATTCCCAAATCTAATGAAAACACCGAGAGTTGGAGGTCCATTTCCTAATATTTGGCTCCATCCAAATATGGTTGATGGCAGCACAAAAAAGCCAACTTCCCAACGGTGTCACATATAGACGTGCCTCTGAAGGTGATATCTACCCAAATCCATTCTCTTGAGAATGGCAGTATTCTTCTTTGGGCAGGCCAGCACTTACAAAGGATACCCTTCCAGATGGCTTTAGAGGTCGGGCACTCAAAGAACAGATGATCAGAGTCTTCAATGTTGCTCCAACAAAGACAGCAAGCACTGGGAACTTGGATGTGACGTCTGAGCAGGAAAGCTTGAGTAGGAAGACAGTTGGTGAAGACTCTCCAAGTCGTGAAACAATGCCTAGGGATGTGATGCTTGAACCAGAGAAGCTTCCTCCAACCAGCCACCAAGCCTTTGAAGCGGATAAGGTTCCAAGCAGCTTTGGAAGAGAATTTCCGTGAGCCATCTGCTGTCCAGAGGACACAATCGCCCCTAGAAGGCAGCCTTCTTTGGATGGTCTGAAGATCAATCCAAAGGAGAGAGAGAGGCTGTGAAGAGGTAGGGGGAGGGGCCCAATCATTGTGATGAAGGATGTCCGCAACCAGAGCCATCCTATGAAGACCTGAGGCATAGATCGTCCTTGGGGTGACAAGATGCAAAAGAATTCCTTTAGGGTGCCAATGATCCAACCAAAGGGAGGTGGAGAGGCCATCTCCAATGTGGGATTGGAGAAAAGGGAGCACAATGTGGCGGTATTCCAGGATCTTACGCCAGACCCAGGAAGCATCAGAGGAGCCAGAAGCAGTCCAAATGGAATCTTGCCGAAGGGGGCCCGAGTAAACCTAATCAACCCATATGCTTTTCTGTTTTGAAGCTAACTTCCAGATCAGCTTGATGATACCAGCCTTGTTGACTTCTTTGATTCTTCTAATGCCCAGACCTCCCTCCTTTTTTGGGAGGCACACAGAAGCCCAAGAAGTGGGGTGGAGGAATCTGGAAGAATCAGCTCCCTTCCAAAGAAAAGAGGCCAGCAGAGATTCCAAGGTCTTTATAGTAGCTTGCGGAAGCCCATAGATTCCGGTCCAATAGATATAAGAAGCCTCCAAGACAGATCTGATAAGGACCAGCCTACCTGCATAAGATAGAAGCTTTCCTTTCCACAGCTGCAGTCTTTTCCTCATGAGATCTAACATGGGGGTGCAATGATGAGCAGTGAGCCTAGCCGGAATCAAAGGAAGGCCCAGGTACTTGACAGGCAGGTGCCCCTCTTGGAATCCAGATTTGGCAAGGAAGTCCCCTTTTTGCTGCTCCGAAAGACCCGCGAAGAAGATAAGGGACTTGGAGGGGTTGATGCGCAAACCCGAAAGCTCATGGAAATGCTGTAGGCAGAGCAAGATGCACTCAAGGGAGGCAATGGAAGCCTTAGAGAATATCATCAAGTCATCAGCAAATGCAAGGTGAGTAAGCTTCAAAGCTTTGCACTTGGGCATAGGAGTAATGAGCTGCTGATCAGTACAGGTCTGCAATTGCCTAGAGAGGACTTCCAAAGCCAAAGTGAAAAGGTAGGGGGAGAGAGAACAGCCTTGCCGAATTCCCACAGAGGCTCCAAAGTACCCCGCAAGGCTGCCGTTGATAAGAACCGAGAACTTTGAGGAGGAAATGCAACAGCTGATCCAGTGAACAAAAGGCATAGGGAACCCCATCTTGAGCATGACTTGGGAGATATAATCCCATCTCAAAGAATCAAAAGCCTTATGGATGTCTATCTTCAGAAGGATAGCCGGGGCATGATTCTTCCTCTCGAAACCTTTAACAATGTCATTGCAGAGCAAAATATTGTCAAAGATGTTCCTTCCTGGAATGAAAGCTAATTGGTTGTCACTGACCAACAAGTCCACAACAGTCTTGAGTCTTTTGGCTAAAATCTTAGCAATAAATTTGTAGAGGATATTGCATAGGGCTATGGGCCTGAAGTCATTCATAGCTCAAGCACCTTCCTTTTTAGGGATAAGGCAAAGGAAAGTATGGTTGACTCCTTTGATGTGGCCCAGGAGCACCTGACACTTTGATGGACTGAATAGCTTTCAAAATCTCATCTTCATTGGGGATAGAACTCAGAGCATCTATGTGGCTGGCAGGCAGGAACTTGTTGAGCAGGTGGTTTTGAAGAGGGGCATTTCCCATCAAAGGGGCATTGAAGATGCCAGTAAAGTGCTGAACAGCCAAGTCCTTTATGTCCTTAACAGTAGTAACAGTAGTAACAGTAGGACCATCAATGGAAGCGAGCTAAGTGATGGAGCTGGCATTGACATTGGCCTTGAGTGATCGGTGGAAATAAGCTAAATTTGAATCCCCCAAGTCAAGCCATTTGATCCTTGATTTCTGCTTTAGGAAGCTCTCTTCCCGGGAGAGCAAGGAGGAAAGCTCAGCAAAAATGTCCTTCTTGGTCTCAGCAAGGGAATATTGTGCAAATCTACCTGCAGCTGGATCTGAACATTGGCAAGCCTTTCTTTACAATCAGTGACTTGAAGAGATATGTCACCAAAGGTGTTCCTATTCCAAAGCTTGAGAGCTTCCTTGACATTGCGAAGCTTTCGGGAAAAAGCAATAAGGGGAGAGGAAAAAGCATGCACAGGTTTGGACCAAGCCTCCAAAACCGTGGGTAAGAAGGAGGTATGAGCTGACCACATGTCGAAGTATTTGAAAGGTTTGGGCCCGAAGGAGATGTAAGGCTGTATGGCAAGATTAATGGGGGAATGGTCTGAAATGTCAGGATTATCAAAGGTTGCCTGGGAGGACGGGAAGGATGAAAGCCAAGCTTCATTGACTAAAACTCTATCCAGCTTGCAACTGATACGGTGGCTGCCAGTTCTTTTATTACTCCAAGTAAGAGGAAAGCCTATCCATCGAAGGTCATTGACCCCAATGTCATCAATGCAAGCATTAAAAGTGTCCATTGCCTCCAAGTCAAGGTGGTTACCCCCCTATTTTTTAGAGCTGAAACGGATGACATTAAAGTCACCTCCAAGACCCCAAGGAAGATCTCCAATGCTGCCAGCAATGACTCGCAAATCATCCCAGAGAAGGGACCTTTGGATGGGGCAGTTGAGAGCATAGATGGCCGAGAGAAGGAAGGAAGAGTGGCCAAGAGGATCAGAGAAGCTAAGGTGGATGAATTGCGAGGAAGAGGAAAGAAGGGAGATGGAGATTTTTCTAGGATCCCAGATAACCCAGATACGGCCATTCGGATGGGAGGAATAATTGGAAAAGAGAGACCAACCTGAAGCGATGGAAGAGAGAATTTTAGCAGAGCTTTGCTCCTTGATGTGAGTTTCAAGGAGACAGCAGAAGAAAGGGCGAGAGGAACGAATTCTAGCGCGAATAGAGGCTTGCTTCGTGGCAGAGTTGAGGTTTCGGGTGTTCCAAATAAGGCCACGGATCATTGAGAAAGAGGGAGGAGGGGCAAAGGGGACTCTAAGAGTCGAGCTATAACAGATCGAGATCTGGTAGCACTGCGATGCCTTCGCTTGTAGGAGCAATGGCAAGAAGACAAGCCGGAAGGGCAGTTTAGCTGAGTAGCAGGGGTATCGGGTGAAGGAGAAGAAGAATCTGGGTTAAGGGGCAAAGATGGGCTGGGCAAGATACCCGACCCGATTACAGAATGGGTTAAGTGATGGGGTAAAGATCTGGCTGGCCCAATAACTTAAGAGGCTAGGGAAATATGGGCCGAGATAGAAGGGGCTAAATTTGAAGTACCCTCAGCAGTAGTGGGCCCCAAAGAAGACGAAGCCAAGAACCCTGACGTGGCATTTATCTCTAAAAGGCCTTGGATGGACGAGGCCCGAGAAATCACCACAGAAGTAGAGGGAGGTAGATGGAGGCTTCCCAAGGGGAATAGCGAAGGCAGAGCATCAGTCGCGGCAGAAGAGGCAACGAGAGAGCTAGAAAAGGGGGTGTCTCGCTGCTGGGGTTTCCGACATCCTGGATCTACTGCGAGGTAAGACATCAAAAGAGATCTTTTCGGGCAATCGAGGGTCCCGCAGTCGCGCCGTCGCCCAAAAGGCTGAATCTGTTCTCGAGTCGAGCACTCGCCGGAAGCCCCGATGGCTCGGCCTACCAATCGCTTACGTCGCCGGAGCTTTCAGAGTGTTCCGGTGGTTGAATCGTATCTTCTTCTACCCCGAGACCTTTCGACGGCGGTGGAGAGAACTTTGATGAGGAGGAAGCGCCTCGGTGGCATATCGACGAAGGCTGAACATCTACGACGATGTAGCTCCGACAACAGAGGGCTCATCCGGGAGGGGAGCAAAGCTTGAGTCGTGTCCAAACGTTTTACAGACTGAGCACTGGGGAGGCTTCCAATTGTAATGGATTTCTTGCTCGAAGAAGTAGTCGTCGCCTTCTCTGACAGTGATGAAGGTGGAGAGCACATCTTGCGCAGAGAAGTCCGCGCAGAGTCTTGCATAAGCTAGGCGGTCCTTGCGTCTGGTCCTAACATCTGAGAATAATGATTTACCCAAGACAGACCCCAAAGAGCTGAGCCCATCGGTGCACCAGTAATGAAGAGGCAAACCAGGCAAGGTAATCCAAAGGGGGATCGAAGTAAGGTCCAGTCGCCGAAGTTGCAGTTGGGGATGCCATTGCTGGAGAAAAATTGGTTTCTTACCAATCAGCCAGGGGCCTCCTTCTAAGGCTCGAAGCTTGTCAGAAGCAAAGGAAAACTTGAACAGGAAAAAGCCATTGTTCTTAGATTCTCTAGACTGACAGAATGAGACCAAATCTAGCCGAAAGTACTAGAATTCCTTTAACCAACTTCCGAGCGGAATAAATTTTCTCATACTCATCCGTATTGCAATTATAATGATATGTTTTCGAAAATAGGAGATAAAAATCTTTAGGTGAAACTGATTTAGAGGTAATATCAGCCCAGTTCTTGGATTCTATGGACCGACAGAATGAGGCCAAATCTAGCAGAAAGTAATAAATTCCTTGAGCCAACTTCCAGGCAGATTAACTTTGCACATACTTGTCGGGTTCGCTATTATAATTATGTGTTTACAAAAATGGTAGATAGAGATCTGTTGGTGAAACTAATTTAGAGGAAATATCGGCCTCTTGGACTCTCTGGACCAATAGAATGAGACCCAATCAATCAAAAAGTACTTAAATTCTTAGGGGCAACTTCCGGGCGGAATAACTTTTCCATACTCGTCCGGTTGGCCATCATAATATGTATTTTGAAAATAGGAGAAAGATCAGTAGGTAACAATAATTTAGAGGAAATATCGCCTAAGTTCTTGGACTCTCAGGACCGAAAGAATGAGACCCAATCCAGCATAAAGTACACGAATTCCTTGAGCAAACTACCAGGCAGAATAAAGTATCCCATAATCGTCCGGTTCGCAATTATAATTATATGTATTTGGAAAAGGAGATAGAGAACTGTAGCTGAAACTGATTTAGAGGTAATATCAGCCCAGCTCTTGGATACTCCCCACCGACAGAATGAGACCCTATTTAGTAGAATATATTAAAATTCTTACGGCCAACATCCGGGAAGAATAACTTCACCCACACTCATCTGGTTAGCCATTATAATATGTGTTACAAAAATGGAGATAGTGATTTGTAGGAATTTATAGGAAATATTGGCCCAGATCTTGGATTATGTGGACCGATAGAATGAGACCCAATCCAGCTGAAATTACTAAAATTCCATTGCCAACTTCCAGGCGGAATAACTTTATCCGTACACGTCCGGTTAGCCATTATAATGATACGCATCAGAAAAATGAGCTAGAGATCTGTAGATAAAACTGATTTAGAGAAAATATCGGCCCAGCTCTTGGATTCTCTGGACCAACAGAATGAGACCCAATATAGCATAAAGTACAAATATTCCTTCAGCCAACTAACAGGCGGAATTATATTGCCCATACTCATCCAGTTTGCCATTATAATGATATGTTTTCCGAAAAGGGAGAAAGAGATTTGTAGCGGAAACTGATTTAGAGGAAATCAGTCCAGTTCTTAGATTCTCCAAATTGACAAAATCAGACCAAATCTAGCTAAAAGTACTAAAATTCCTTAACCAATTTCCAGGCGGGATAAATTTTCCCATACTTATCAGGATTGCAATTATAATGATACGTTTTGAAAATGGGAGATAAAGATCTTTAGGTGAAACAGATTTAGAGGTAATATTGGTCCAGTTCTTGGATTCTCTAGACTGACAGAATGAGACCAAATATAGCCGAAAGTACTAAAATTCCTTGAACCAACTTCCGGGCGGAATAAATTTTCTCATACTCATCTATACTGCAATTATAATGATACGTTTTCGAAAATAGGAGATAAAAGACTTTAGATGAAACTGATTTAGAGGTAATATCGGCTCAGCTCTAGGATTCTCTGGACCGACAGAATGAGACCAAATATAGCGAAAAGTACTAAAATTCCTTGAGCCAACTTCCGGGCAAATTAACTTTGCACATACTGATCGGGTTCACTATTATAATAATATGTTTACGAAAATGGGAGATAGAGATCTGTTGGTGAAACTAATTTAGAGGAAATATCAGCCCAGCTCTCGGATTCTTTGGACCGACAGAATGAGACCCAATCAAACAAAAAGTACTAAAATTCGTAGGGCCAACTTCCGGGCGGAATAACTTCGCCCATACTCGTCTGGTTAGCCATTATAATATGTATTTTGAAAATGGGAGAAAGATCAGTTGGTAAAACTAATTTTGGGGAAATACGTAAATTAGTACGTAAATTCCTTGAGCAAACTTCCGGGCAGAATAAAGTTGCCCATAATTATCCGGTTCGCCATTATAATGAAATGTATTTGGAAAAGGAAATAGAGATCTGTAGCTGAAACTGATTTAGAGGCAATATCAGCCCAGCTCTTGGATACTCCCGACCGACAGAATGAGACACAATCCAGTAGAATGTACAAAAATTCTTACGGCCAACATTCGGGAAGAATAACATAGCCCATACTCGTCCGTTTAGCCATTATAATATGTGTTTCAAAAATGGGAGATAGTAATTTGTGGGTGAAACTAATTTATAGGAAATATCGGCCCAGATCTTGGATTATCAGGACCGACAAAATGAGACCCAATCCAGCTGAAATTACTAAAATACCATTGGCCAACTTCCAGGTAGAATAACTTTGCTCATACACGTCTGGTTAGCCATTATAATGATACGTTTCGGAAAAAGGAGATAGAGAACTGTAGCTGAAATAGATTTAGGGGAAATATCGGCCCAAGTCTTGCATTCTTCGAACTAAGAGAATGAGACCCAATCTAGCATAAAGTACAAATATTCCTTTAGCCAACTTCCATGCAGAATTAATTTGCCCATACTCATCCGATTCGCCATTATAATTATATGTATTCGGAGAAAGGAGAAAAGATCTATAGATTAAACGGATTTTGAGGAAATCAGTCCAGTTTTTGGAATCTCTAAACTGACAGAATGAAACCAAATCAAGCTAAAAGAACTAAAATTCTCTGAACCAACTCCCAGACGGAATAAATTTTCCCATACTTATCCGGATTGCAATTATAATGATACGTTTCGAAAATGGGAGATAAAGATCTTTATGTGAAACTGATTTAGAGGGAATATTGGCCCAGTTCTTGGATTCTCTGGACTAACATAATGAGACCATATCTGGCAGAAAGTACAAAAATTCCTTAAACCAACTTCTGGGCGGGTTATGGTCAATGACGAATGGCTTTCAGCCTTGTAAACTTGACAGAATTATGGTCAATGAGGAATGGCTTTCAGCCTTCCCTTCTTCTCATGCCAACTTAGACAGCCCAGACATTTCAGACCACTCCCCCATCTCTCTAGCTATTCAGCCCTTCCCTTCCTTTGGCCCCAAACCCTTTAAATACTTCGACATGTGGGCCTCTCACCCCTCTTTTTTAACCACAGTTCTTCAGGCTTGGGAAAAACCTGTCACTGCTTTCTCTTCCCCCCTCATTGCAATTTCTAGAAAGCTCAAAAAAGTCAAGCAAGTTTTCAAGGATTGGAATTCCAATACTTTTGGGAACATATCTAAACAGATTTTGGAATGCAAGGACAGACTTGGCTCAATTCAGATTCGGCTGCAATTGGATCATTGCAATGGTGCTTTAGCAGATGAAGAAAAGGCTTCTCTTGAGCTCTCTTGCTTACTTGCTCGAGAAGAGAGCTTTCCGAAGCAGAAATCCATAATCAAGTGGCTTGAGCTGGGGGACTCTAATTCTGCTTATTTTCACAGATCACTGAAGGCCAAAGTTTATGCAAACTCCATTGTTCATCTTACAGCCCTGGATGGTTCCATTGTCTCCACTGTTAAAGGTATCAAAGACTTGGTTGTTCAGCATTTCAAGGGCCTCTTCACCAGCTCTCAGTTGGCATCCCCTCCCATCCCGAATGGCCTACTCAACAAATTCATCCCCTCGGCCCTCCATGACTCTTTGAGCTCCATTCCTAATGAAGATCAGATTGCGGCTGCTTTCCTCTCTCAAGGTTTTGGGAGCCCCAGGCCCGGATGGCTTTAGTATGGGGTTCTTTTTAGTGGCCTGGGACATTATCAAGCTGGATCTTAATGCTGCCATTGTCAGCTTCTTCTACAACCCTTATTAGGTCAAAAGTATCCACACTTTTCTCTGCCTCATACCAAAAAAGGACGGTGCCTCTGCTATGAATGATTTCAGGCCCATTGCTATTTGCAACCTCCGGTACAAATTTATTGCCAAGATCCATGCTAGGCGGCTCAAAAGTGTGGTGGATATTCTTGTCAGTGACAACCAATCCGGTTTCATCCCTGGAAGACATATCTCGCACAACATCCTTATTTGTCACGACATTGTCTGAGCTTTGAGAGGAAAAATCATTCCCCTGCTATTCTCCTGAAGATTGACATAGACAAAGCCTTTGATTCTTTAAGGTGGGACTTCATAAGTCAGGTGATGACCAAGATGGGATTTCCTTGTATCTTTGTCAATTGGATTCAGGCTTGCAGCTCTTCCCCAAAGTTTTCTGTGCTTGTTAATGGCAGCCCGGCAAGCTACCTCGATGCCTCAGTGGGAATTAGACAAGGCTGCCCTTTGTCCCCTTATTTGTTTACTTTGGCTTTGGAAGCTCTCTCCAGGGACATCCAAATTTGCACTGAACAACAGCTTATTGTGCCTATGCCTAAGTGTAAAGCTCTCAACCTCTCTTTTTTAGCCTTTGCGGATGACCTGATGATCTTCTCCAAGGCTTCGTTAGCCTCTCTGGAGTCCATTATGCTTTGCTTGCAGCACTTTTATGAGCTATCGGGCCTGCGCATCAACCCCTCAAAGTCCCTCATTTTCTTTGTAGGGGATTCTGAGCTGGACAAGGCTCCTTTGCTTCAGAGATCTAGTTTTCAAGAAGGTCGCCTTCCTATTAAGTATTTGGGTCTTCCTTTGATCCCTGCCAGGCTTTCATCTCATCACTGTACTCCTACGCGTGACCTCATTCGAAAAAGGCTGCAATTAGGGAAAGGCAAGCCTCTCTCATATGTTGGTAGGCTGGTTCTTATCAGATTAGTCTTGGAATCTTCGTATATCTAGGTTGCCTCAAGCTACTATAAAGTCCTTGGAATCCCTTTTAGCTTCCATCCTCTGGAAGGGTAAAGATACTTCCAGATTTCTTCACCCCCTTCCCTGGACTGCTGTGTGTCTACCGAAGAATGAAAGAGGCTTGGGCATCAGAAGAATCAAAGAAGTGAACTTGGCTGGTACCTTGAAGTTAATCTGGAAGATTGCTTCAAAGCAAAAGAGCATTTGAGTTGACTGGATATACTCAGGGCCCCTTCGGCATGATTCCATTTGGACGGCTTCCCTGTCAGTTTCACCTAAAGATATTTATCTCCCATTTTCAAAACGTATCATTATAATTGCGATCCGGATAAGTATGGGAAATTTTATTCCGCTTGGAAGTTGGTTCAAGGAATTTTAGTACTTTCAGCTAGATTTGGTCTCATTCTGTCGGTTTAGAGAATCCAATAACTAACTAATTTCCTCTAAATCAGTTTCAGCTACTGATCTCTCTCCTTTTTCTGAAAACATATCATTATAATGGCGATCCGGACGAGTATGGACAAATTAATTTCGCCTGGAAGTTGGCTAAAGGATTATTTATACTTTATGCTATTGGGTCTCATTCTGTCGATCCAAAGAATGCAAGACCTGGGCCGATATTTGCTAAAAATAAGTTTTAGCTACAGATCTCTATCTTCTTTTTCCGATGCGTATCATTATAATGGCTAACCGGACGTGTATGGACAAAGTTATTCTACTCGGAAGTTGGCCAATGGAATTTTAGTTATTTTACCTGGATTGGGACTCATTCTTTCGGTCTAGATAATCCAAGAACTGGGCCGATATTTCCTATAAATTAGTTTCACCAACAAATCACTATCCCCCATTTTTTAAACACATTATAATGGCTAACCGGACGAGTATGGGCTAAGTTATTCTGCCCGGATGTTAACCATTATAATGTGTTTAAAAAATGGGGGATGGTGATTTGTAGGTGAAACTAATTTATAGGAAATATCGGCCCAGATCTTGGATTATCTAGACCGAAAGAATGAGTCCCAATTCAGCTAAAATAACTAAAATTCCAAAGGCCAACTTCCAAGCGGAATAACTTTGTCCATACACGTCCGGTTAGCCATTATAATGATACGGATCGGAAAAAGAAGATAGAGATCTATAGCTGAAACTGATTTTGAGGAAATATCGGCCCAGGTCTTCGATTCTTTGGACTGACAGAATGAGACCCAATCTAGCATAAAGTACAAATATTCCTTTAGCCAACTTCCAGGCGAAATTAATTTGTCCATACTCGTCCGGATTGCCGTTATAATGATATGTTTTCGGAAAAAGGAGAGAGATCTGTAGCTGAAACTGATTTAGAGGAAATCAGTCAGTTATTGGATTCTCTAAACCGACAGAATGAGACCAAATCTAGCTGAAAGTGCTAAAATTCCTTGAACCAACTTCCAAGCGGAATAAATTTTCCCACACTTATCCGGACCGCAATTATAATGATACGTTTTGAAAATGGGAGATAATTATCTTTAGGTGAAACTGATTTAGAGGAAATACTGGCCCAGTTCTTAGATTTTTTAGACTGACAGAATGAGACCAAATCTAGCCGAAAGTACTAGAATTCCTTTAACCAACTTCCGGGCGGAATAAGTTTTCTCATACTCATCCGTATTGCAATTATAATGATACGTTTTCAAAAATAGGAGATAAAAATCTTTAGGTGAAACTGATTTAGAGGTAATATCAGCCTAGTTCTTGGATTCTCTGGACAGACAGAATGAGGCAAAATCTAGCTGAAAGTAATAAATTCCTCGAGCCAACTTCCGGGCAAATTAACTTTGCACATGCTTGTCGGGTTTGCTATTATACTTATGTGTTTACAAAAATGGGAGATAGAGATCTGTTGGTCAAACTAATTTAGAGGAAATATCGGCCTCTTGGATTCTCTGGACCAATAGAATGAGACCCAATCAATAAAAAAAGTACTTAAATTCTTAGGGCCAACTTCCGGGCGGCATAACTTTGCCTTACTCGTCCGGTTGGCCATTATAATGTGTATTTTGAAAATAGGAGAAAGATTAGTAGGTAACACTACTAATTTAGAGGAAATATCGCCCAAGTTCTTGGATTCTCGGGACCGAAAGAATGAGACCCAATCCAGCATAAAGTACATAAATTCCTTGAGCAAACTGCTCGGCAGAATAAAGTATCCCATAATCGTCCGGTTCGCAATTATAATGAAATGTATTTGGAAAAGGAGATAGAGATCTGAACGTGAAACTGATTTAGTGGTAATATCAGCCCAGCTCTAGGATACTCCCAACCGACAGACTGAGACCCTATTCAGTAGCATGTACTAAAATTCTTACGGTCAACATCCAGAAAGAATAACTTAGCCATACTCATCTGGTTAGCCATTATAATATGTGTTACAAAAATGGGAGATAGTGATTTGTAGGGGAAAATAATTTATAGGAAATATTGGCCCAGATCTTGGATTATGTGGACCGATAGAATGAGACCCAATCCAGCTGAAATTACTAAAATTCCATTGGCCAACTTTCAGGCGGAATAACTTTATCCATACACGTCCGGTTAGCCATTATAATGATACGCATCGGAAAAAGGAGCTAGAGATCTGTAGCTGAAACTGATTTAGTGGAAATATCGGCCCAGGTCTTGGATTCTCTGGACCAACAGAATGAGACCCAATATAGCATAAAGTACAAATATTCCTTTAGCCAACTACCAGGCGGAATTAATTTGCCCATACTCATCCGGTTCGCCATTATAATGTTATATTTTTGGAAAAAGGAGAAAGAGATTTGTAGCTAAAACTGATTTAGAGGAAATCAGTACAGTTCTTAGATTCTCTAAACTGACAGAATGAGACCAAATCTAGCTAAAAGTACTAAAATTCCTTAACCAATTTCCAGGCGGAATAAATTTTCCCATACTTATCAGGATTGCAATTATAATGATACGTTTTGAAAATGGGAGATAAAGATCTTTAGGTGAAACAGATTTAGAGGTAATATTGGCCCAGTTCTTGGATTCTCTAGACTGACAGAATGAGACCAAATATAGCCCAAAGTACTAAAATTCCTTGTACCAACTTCCGGGCGGAATAAATTTTCTCATACTAATCTATACTGCAATTATAATGATACGTTTTCGAAAATAGGAGATAAAAGACTTTAGGTGAAACTGATTTAGAGGTAATTTCGGCTCAGTTCTTAGATTCTCTGGACCGATAGAATGAGACCAAATATAGCTGAAAGTACTAAAATTCCTTCATCCAACTTCCGGGCAGATTAACTTTGCACATACTGATCGGGTTCGCTATTATAATAATATGTTTATGAAAAAGGGAGATAGAGATCTGTTGGTGAAACTAATTTAGAGGAAATATCAGCCCAGTTCTTGGATTCTTTGGACCGACAGAATGAGACAATCAAACAAAAAGTACTAAAATTCTTAGAGCCAACTTTCGGGCGGAATAACTTTGCCCATACTCGTCCGGTTACCAATTATAATATGTATTTTGAAAATGGGAGAAAGATCAGTAGGTAAAACTAATGTTAGGGAAATACGTAAATTAGTACGTAAATTCCTTGAGCAAACTTCCGGACAGAATAAAGTTGCCCATAATTATCCGGTTCACAATTATAATGAAGTATTTGGAAAAGGAGATAGAGATCTGTAGCCGAAACTGATTTAGAGGCAATATCAGCGCAGCTCTTGGATACTCCCGATCGACAGAATGAGACACAATCCAGTAGAATGTACTAAAATTCTTGCGGCCAACATCCAGGAAGAATAACTTAGCCCATACTCGTCCGTTTAGCCATTATAATATGTGTTTAAAAAATGGGAGATAGTTATTTGTGGGTGAAACTAATTTATAGGAAATATCGGCGTAGATCTTGGATTATCAGGACCGACAAAATGAGACCCAATCCAGCTGAAATTACTAAAATACCATTGGCCAACTTCCAGGCAGAATAACTTTGCCCATACACGTCCGGTTAGCCATTATAATGATACGTTTCGGAAAAAGGAGATAGAGAACTGTAGCTGAAACTGATTTAGGGGAAATATCGGCCCAAGTCTTGCATTCTCGGAACGGATAGAATGAGACCCAATCTAGCATAAAGTACAAGTATTCCTTTAGCCAACTTCCAGGCAGAATTAATTTGCCCATACTCATCTGATTCGTCATTATAATTATATGTTTTCGGAAAAAGGAGAAAGAGATCTATAGCTGAAACTGATTTTGAGGAAATCATTCCAGCTCTTGGAATCTCTAAACCGACAGAATGAAATAAAATCTAGCTAAAAGAACAAAAATTCCTGAACCAACTTCCAGGCGGAATAAATTTTCCCACACTAATCCGGATTGCAATTATAATGATACGTTTCGAAAACGGGAAATCAAGATCTTTAGGTGAAACTGATTTAGAGGTAATATTGGACCAGTTCTTGGATTCTCTGGACTGACAGAATGAGACCAAATCTGGCCGAAAGTACTAAAATTCCTTGAACCAACTTCTGGGCGGGTTATGGTCAATGAGGAATGGCTTTCAGCCTTGTAAACTTGACAAGGTTATGGTCAAGGAGGAATGGTTTTCAGCCTTCCCTTCTTCTAATGCCAACTTCGATAGCCCAGACATTTCAGACCACTCCCCCATCTCTCTAGCTATTCAGCCCTTCCCTTCCTTTGGCCTCAAACCCTTTAAATACTTCGACATGTGGGCCCCTCACCCCACTTTTTTAACCACAGTCCTTCAGGCTTGGGAAAAACCTGTCACTGCTTTCTCCCCCCCATCATTGCATTTCCTAGAAAGCTCAAAATGTCAAGGCAGCTTTCAAGGATTGGAATTCCAATACTTTTGGGAACATATCTCAACAGGTTTTGGAATGCAAGGACAGACTTGGCTCAATTCAGATTCGGCTGCAATCGGATCATTGCAATGGTGCTTTAGCAGATGAAGAAAAGGCTACTTCTCTTGAGCTCTCTTCCTTACTTACTCGAGAAGAGAGCTTTCTGAAGCAAAAATCTAGAATCAAGTGGCTTGAGCTGGGGGACTCTAATTCCGCTTATTTTCACAGATCTCTGAAGGCTAAAGTTAATGCAACTCCATTGTTCATCTTACAGCCCAGGATGGTTCCATTGTCTCCACTGTTAAAGGTATCAAAGACTTGGTTGTTCAGCATTTCAAGGGCCTCTTCACCAGCACTCAGTTGGCCTCCCCTCCCATCCCGAATGGCCTACTCAACAAATTCATTCCCTCGGCCCTCCATGACACTTTGAACTCCATTCCTAATGAAGATGAGATTACGGCTGCCATCCTCTCTCAAGGTTACAGGAGCCCCAGACCCGGATGGCTTCAGTATGGGGATCTTTTTAGCTGCCTGGGACATTATCAAGCTGGATCTTATTGCTGCCATTGTCAGCTTCTTCTACAACCCTTATCAGGTCAAAGGTATCCACACTTTTCTCTGCCTCATCCCCAAGAAGGACAGTGTCACTGCTATGAATGATTTCAGGCCCATTGCTCATTGCAACCTCCTGTACAAATTTATTGCCAAGATCCTTGCTAGGCGGCTCAAAAGTGTGGTGGATATTCTTGTCAGTGACAACCAATCTGATTTCATCCCTGGAAGACATATCTTGGACAACATCCTTATTTGTCATGACATTGTCAGAGCTTTGAAAGGAAAAATCATTCCCCTGCTATTCTCCTGAAGATTGACATCCACAAAGCCTTTGATTCTTTAAGGTGGGCCTTCATAAGTCACGTGATGACCAAGATGGGATTTCCTTGTATCTTTGTCAATTGGATTCAAGCTTGCATCTCTTCCCCAAAGTTTTCTGTGCATGTTAATGGCAGCCCGGCAGGCTACTTCGATGCCTCTATGGGAATTAGACAAGGCTGCCCTTTGTCCCCTTATTTGTTTACTTTGGCTTTGGAAGCTCTCTCTAGGGACATCCAAATTTGCACTGAACAACAGCTTATTGTGCCAATGCCTAAGTGTAAAGCTCTCAACCTCTCTCTTTTGGCCTTTGCAGATGACCTGATGATCTTCTCCAAAGCTTCGTTAGCCTCTCTGGAGTCCATTATGATTTGCTTGCAGCACTTTCATGAGCTATCGGGCTTACGCATCAAACCCTCAAAGTCCCTCATTTTTTTTTTTGGGGATTCTGAGCTGGACAAGGCTCCTTTGCTTCAGAGATCTGGTTTTCAAGAAGGTCGCCTTCCTGTTAAGTAGTAGGGTCTTCCTTTGATCCCTGCCAGGCTTTCAGCTCATCCCTGCACTCCTATGCTTGACCTCATTCGGAAAAGGCTGCAATTGTGGAAAGGCAAGCTTCTCTCATATGCTGGTAGGCTGGTTCCTATCAGATCAGTCTTGGAATCTTCGTATATCTGAAATCTATGGGTTGCCTCAAGCTACTATAAAGTCCTTGGAATCCCTTTTAGCTTCCATCCTTTGGAAGGGCAAAGATACTTCAAGATTTCTTCACCCCCTTCCCTGGGCTGCTGTGTGTCTGCCAAAGAATGAAGGAGGCTTGGGCATCAAAAGAATCAAAGAAGTAAACTTGGCTGGTATCTTAAAGTTAATCTGGAAGATTGCTTCAAAGCAAAAGAGCATCTGGATTGACTTGATATACTCAGGGCCCCTTCGGCATGATTCCATTTGGACGGCTTCCCTTTTAGTTTCACCTAAAGATATTTATCTCCCATTTTGAAAACGTATCATTATAATTGTGATCCGGGTAAGTATGGGAAAATTTATTCCACTTGGAAGTTGGTTCAAGGAATTTTAGTACTTTCAGCTAGATTTGGTCTCATTCTGTCCGTTTAGAGAATCCAATAACTAACTGATTTCCTCTAAATCAGTTTCAGCTACAGATCTCTCTCCTTTTTCTGAAAACATATCATTATAATGGCGATCCGGACGAGTATGGACAAATTAATTCGCCTGGAAGTTAGCTAAAGGAATATTTGTACTTTATGCTATTGGGTATCTTTCTGTCGGTCCAAAGAATCCAAGACCTGGGCCGATATTTCCTAAAAATCTGTTTCAGCTACAGATCTCTATCTTCTTTTTCCGATGCGTATCATTATAATGGCTAACCGGACGTGTATGGACAAAGTTATTCCGCTTAGAAGTTGGCCAATGGAATTTTAGTTATTTTAGCTGGATTGGGACTCATTCTTTCGGTCCAGATAATCCAAGATCTGGGCCAATATTTCCTATAAATTAGTTTCACCTAGAAACCACTATCCCCCATTTTTGAACCAGATGAGTATGGGCTAAGTTATTCTGCCCGGATGTTAGCCATTATAATGTGTTTCAAAAATGGGGGACAGTGATTTGTAGGTGAAACTAATTTATAGGAAATATCGGCCCAGATCTTGGATTATCTGGACCGAAAGAATGAGTCCCAATCCAGCTAAAATAACTAAAATTCCATTGGCCAACTTCCAAGCGGAATAACTTTGTCCATACACGTCCAATTAGCCATTATAATGATACGGATCGGAAAAAGAAGATAGAGATCTGTAGCTGAAACTGATTTTAAGGAAATATTGGCCCAGGTCTTGGATTCTTTGGACTGACAGAATGAGACCCAATCTAGCATAAAGTACAAATATTCCTTTAGCCAACTTCCAGGCGAAATTAATTTGTCCATACTCGTCCAGATCGCCATTATAACGATATGTTTTCGGAGAAAGGAGAGAGATCTGTAGCTGAAACTGATTTAGACGAAATCAGTCGTTATTGGATTCTCTAAACCGGAATGAGACCAAATCTAGCTGAAAGTTCTAAAATTCCTTTAACCAACTTCAAGCGAATAAATTTTCCCATACTTATCCGGATCGCAATTATAATGATACGTTTTGAAAATGGGAGATAAATATCTTTAGGTGAAATGCTTTAGAGGAAATCGCCCATTCTTAGATTCTCTAGACTAACGAATGATACCAACTCTAGCCAAAAGTACTATAATTCCTTTAACCAACTTCCGGGCAGAATAAATTTTCTCATACTCATCCGTATTGCAATTATAATGATACGTTTTCGAAAATAGGAGATAAAAATCTTTAGGTGAAACTGATTTAGAGGTAATATCAGCCCAGTTCTTGGATTCTCTAGACCGACAGAATGAGGCAAAATCTAGCTGAAAGTAATAAATTCCTTGAGCCAACTTTCGGGCATATTAACTTTGCACATGCTTGTCGGGTTCGCTATTATAATTATGTGTTTACAAAAATGGGAGATAGAGATCTGTTGGTGAACCTAATTTAGAAGAAATATCGGCCTCTTGGATTCTCTGAACCAATACAATGAGACCCAATCAATAAAAAAGTACTTAAATTCTTAGGGCCAACTTCCGGGCGGAATAACTTTGCCATACTCGTCCGGTTGGCCATTATAATATGTATTTTGAAAATAGGAGAAAGATCAGTAGGTAAGACCACTAATTTAAAGGAAATATCACCCAAGTTCATGGACTCTCGGGACCGAAAGAATGAGACCCAATCCAGCATAAAGTACATAAATTCCTTGAGCAAACTACTAGGCTGAATAAAGTATCCCATAATTGTCCGGTTCTCAATTATAATGATATGTATTTGGAAAAGGAGATAGACATCTGTAGGTGAAACTAATTGAGAGGTAATATCAGCGCAGCTCTTGGATACTCCCGACCGACAGAATGAGACCCTATTCAGTAGAATGTACTAAAATTCTTACGGCCAACATCCGGGAAGAATAACTTAGCCCATACTCATCTGGTTAGCCATTATAATGTGTTACAAAAATGGGAGATAGTGATTTATAGGTGAAACTAATTTATAGGAAATATTGGCCCAGATCTTGGATTATCTGGACCGGTAGAATGAGACCCACTCCAGCTAAATTTACTAAAATTCCATTGGCCAACTTCCAAGCGGAATAACTTTATCCATACACGTCCGGTTAGCCATTATAATAATACACATCGGAAAAAGGAGCTAGAGATCTGTAGCTGAAACTGATTTAGAGGAAATATCGGCCCAGGTCTTGGATTCTCTGGACTACCAGAATGAGACCCAATATAGCATAAAGTACAAATATTCCTTTAGCCAACTACCAGGCGGAATTAATTTGCCCATAC
Organism: Telopea speciosissima; assembly: GCF_018873765.1. Classification (NCBI taxonomy): domain Eukaryota; kingdom Viridiplantae; phylum Streptophyta; class Magnoliopsida; order Proteales; family Proteaceae; genus Telopea; species Telopea speciosissima. The sequence continues at coordinate 36,050 of NW_025317646.1, forward strand.
TCATCCTGTTCGCCATTATAATGATATGTTTTCAGAAAAAGGAGAAAGAGATTTGTAGCTGAAACCGATTTAGAGGAAATCAGTCCAGTTCTTAGATTCTCTAAACTGACAGAATGAGACCAAATCTAGCTAAAAGTACTAAAATTCCTTAACCAATTTCCAGGCGGAATAAATTTTTCCATACGTATCAGGATTGCAATTATAATGATACCTTTTGAAAATGGGAGATAAAGATATTTAGGTGAAACAGATTTAGAGGTAATATTTGCCCAGTTCTTGGATTCTCTAGACTGACAGAATGAGACCAAATATAGCCGAAAGTACTAAAATTCCTTGAGCCAACTTCCGGGCGGAATAAATTTTCTCATACTCATCTATACTACAATTATAATGATACCTTTTCGAAAATAGGAGATAAAAGACTTTAGGTGAAACTGATTTAGAGGTAATATCGGCTCAGTTCTTTGATTCTCTGGACCGACAGAATGAGTCCAAATATAGCTGAAAGTACTAAAATTCCTTGAACCAACTTCCGGGCAGATTAACTTTGCACATACTGATCGGGTTCGCTATTATAATAATATGTTTACGAAAATGGGAGATAGAGCTTTGTTGCTGAAACTAAGTTAAAGGAAATATCAGCCCCATTCTTGGATTCTTTGGACCGACAGAATGACACCCAATTAAACAAAAAGTACTAAAATTCTTTGGGCCAACTTCCTGGTGGAATAACTTTGCCCATACTCGTCCTGTTAGTCATTATAATATGTATTTTGAAAATGGGAGAAAGATCAGTCGGTAAAACTAATTTTGGGGAAATACGTAAATTAGTACGTAAATTCCTTGAGGAAATTTCCGGGCAGAATAAAGTTGCCCATAATTAACCGGTTTGCAATTATAATGAAATGTATTTGGAAAAGGAGATAGAGATCTGTAGCTGAAACTGATTTAGAGGCAATATCAGCCCAGCGCTGGGATGCTCCCGACTGACAGAATGACACACAATCCCGTAGAATGTACTAAAATTCTTACGGCCAACATCCGGGAAGAATAACTTAGCTCATACTCATCCGTTTAGCCATTATAATATGTGTTTAAAAAATGGGAGATAGTGATTTGCGGGTGAAACTAATTTAAAGGAAATATCGGCCCAAATCTTGGATTATCATGACCGACAGAATGAAACCCAATCCAGCTGAAATTACTAAAATACCATTGGCCAACTTCCAAGCAGAATAACTTTGCCCATACACGTCCGGTTAGCCATTATAATGATACGTTTCGGAAAAAGGAGATAGAGAACTGTAGCTGAAACTGATTTAGCGAAAATATCAGCCCAAGTCTTACATTCTCTAAACCGATAAAATGAGACCCAATCTAGCATAAAGTACAAATATTCCTATAGCCAACTTCCAGGTGGAATTAATTTGTCCATACTTATCCGATTCGCCATTATAATTATATGTTTTCGAAAAAAGGAGAAAGAGATCTGTAGCTGAAACTGATTTGGAGGAAATCAATCCAGTTCTTGGAATCTCTAAACCGACAAAATGAAACCAAATCTAGCTAAAAGAACTAAAATTCCCTGAACCAACTTCCAGGCGGAATAAATTTTCCCACACTTATCCGGATTGCAATTATAATGATACGTTTCGAAAATGGGAGATAAAGATCTTTAGGTGAAACTGATTTAGAGGTAATATTGGCCTAGTTCTTGGATTCTCTGGACTGACAAAATGAGACCAAATCTGGCCGAAAGTACTAAAATTCCTTGAACCAACTTCTTGGCGGGTTATGGTCAATGAGGAATGGCTTTCAGCCTTGTAAACTTGACAGGGTTATGGTCAATGAGGAATGGCTTTCAGCCTTCCCTTCTTCTCATGCCAACTTTGACCGCCCAGACATTTCAGACCACTCCCCCATCTCTCTAGCTATTCAGCCCTTCCTTTCCTTTGGCCCCAAACCTTTTAAATACTTCGACATGTGGGCCTCTCACCCCTCTTTTTTAACCGCAATCCTTCAGGCTTGGGAAAAACCTCTCATTGCTTTCTCTTCCCCCCTCATTGCATTTTCTAGAAAGCTCAAAAATGTCAAGGCAGCTTTCAAGGATTGGAATTCCAATACTTTTGGGAACATATCTCAACAGGTTTTGAAATGCAAGGACAGACTTGGCTCAATTCAGATTCGGCTGAAATCGGATCATTGCAATGGTGCTTTAGCAGATGAAGAAAAGGCTACTTCTCTTGAGCTCTCTTCCTTACTTACTCGAGAAGAGAGCTTTCTGAAGCAAAAATCTAGAATCAAGTGGCTTGAGCTGGGGGACTCTAATTTTGCTTATTTTCACAGATCTCTGAAGGCCAAAGTTAATGCAAACTCCACTGTTCATCTTACAGCCCAGGATGGTTCCATTGTCTCCACTGTTGAAGGTATCAAAGACTTGGTTGTTCAGCATTTCAAGGGCCTCTTCACCAGCTCTCAGTTGGCCTCCCCTCACATCCCGAATGGCCTACTCAACAAATTCATCCCCTCGGCCCTCCATGACTCTTTGTGCTCCATTCCTAATGAAGATGAGATTGCGGCTGCCATCCTCTCTCAAGGTTTCGGGAGCCCCATGCCCGGATGGCTTCAGTATGGGGTTCTTTTTAGCTCCCTGGGACATTATCAAGCTGGATCTTATTGCTGTCATTGTCAGCTTCTTTTACAACCCTTATCAGGTCAAAGGTATCCACACTTTTCTCTGCCTCATCCCCAAGAAGGACGGTGCCTCTGCTATGAATGATTTCAGGCCCATTGCTCTTTGCAACCTCCTGTACAAATTTATTGCCAAGATCCTTGCTAGGCGGCTCAAAAGTGTGGTGGATATTCTTGTTAGTGACAACCAATCTGATTTCATCCCTGGAAGACATATCTCGGACAACATCCTTATTTGTCATGACATGGTCAGAGCTTTGAGAGGAAAAATCATTCCCCTGCTATTCTCCTGAAGATTGACATCCACAAAGCCTTTGATTCTTTAAGGTGGGATAAGTCAGATGATGACCAAGATGGGATTTCCTTGTATCTTTGTCAATTGGATTCAGGCTTGCACCTCTTCCCCAAAGTTTTCTATGCATATTAATGGCAGCCCGGCAGGCTACTTCGATGCCTCTGTGGGAATTAGAAAAGGCTGCCCTTTGTCCCCTTAATTGTTTACTTTGGCTTTGGAAGCTCTCACTAGGGACATCCAAATTTGCACTGAACAACAACTTATTGTGCCTATGCCTAAGTGTAAACCTCTCAACCTCTCTCATTTATCCATTGCGGATGACCTGATGATATTCTCTAAGGCTTCGTTAGCCTCTCTGGAGACCATTATGCTTTGCTTGCAGCACTTTCATGAGCTATCGGGCCTGCGCATCAACCCCACAAAGTCCCTCATTTTCTTTGCGGGGATTCTGAGCTGGACAAGGCTCCTTTGCTTCAGAGATCTGATTTTCAAGAAGGTCACCTTCCTGTTAAGTATTTGGGTCTTCCTTTGATCCCTGCCAAGCTTTCAGCTCATCACTGCACTCTTATGCTTGACCTCATTCGGAAAAGGCTGCAATTATGGAAAGGCAAGCTTCTCTCATATGCTGGTAGGCTGGTTCTTATCAGATCAGTCTTGGAATCTTCGTATATCTGAAATCTATGGGTTGCCTCATGCTACTATAAAGTCCTTGGAATCCCTTTTAGCTTCCATCCTCTCGAAGGGCAAACATACTTCCAGATTTCTTCACCCCCCCCTGGGCTGCTGTGTGTCTGCCGAAGAATGAAGGAAGCTTGGGCATCAGAAGAATCAAAGAAGTGAACTTGGCTGATATCTTGAAGTTAATCTGGAAGATTGCTTCAAAGCAAAAGAGCATCTGGGTTGCCTGGATATACTCAGGGACCCTTCGGCATGATTCCATTTCGACAGCTTCCCTGTCAGTTTCACCTAAAGATATTTATCTCCCATTTTCAAAACGAATCATTATAATCGCGATCCGGATAAGTATGGGAAAATCTATTCCACTTGGAAGTTGGTTCAAGGAATTTTAGTACTTTCAGCTAGATTTGGTCTCATTCTGTCGGTTTAGAGAATCCAATAACTAACTGATTTTCTCTAAATCAGTTTCAGCTACAGATCTCTCTCCTTTTTCTGAAAACATATATCATTATAATGGCGATCCGGACGAGTATGGACAAACTAATTTCGCCTGGAAGTTGGCTAAAGGAATATTTGTACTTTATGCTATTGGGTCTCATTCTGTCGTTCCAAAGAATCCAAGACCTGGACCGATATTTCCTAAAAATCAGTTTCAGCTACAGATCCCTATCTTCTTTTTCCGATGCGTATCATTATAATGGCTAACCGGACGTGTATGGACAAAGTTATTCCGCTTGGAAGTTGGCCATTGGAATTTTAGTTATTTTAGCTAGATTGCGACTCATTCTTTCGATCCAGATAATCCGAGGCCGATATTTCCTATAAATTAGTTTCACCTACAAATCACTATCCCCCATTTTTTGAAACACATTATAACGCTAACCGGACGAGTATGGGCTAAGTTATTCTGCCCGGATGTTAGCCATTATAATGTGTTTCAAAAATGGGAGATAGTGATTTGTAGGTGAAACTAATTTATAGGAAATATCGGCCTAGATCTTGGATTATCTGGACCGAAAGAATGAGTCCCAATCCAGCTAAAATAACTAAAATTTCAATGGCCAACTTCCAAGCAGAATAACTTTGTCCATACACGTCCGATTAGCCATTATAATGATACGGATCGAAAAAAGAAGGCAGAGATCTGTAGTTGAAACTGATTTTGGGGAAATATTGGTCCATGTCTTGGATTCTTTGGACCGACAAAATGAGACCCAATAGCATAAAGTACAAATATTCCTTTAGCCAACTTCCAGGCGAAATTAATTTGTCCATACTCGTCCCGATCGCCATTATAATGATATGTTTTCTCGAAAAAGGAGAGAGATCTGTAAATGAAACTGATTTAGAGGAAATCGCCGATTATTGGATTCTCTAAACCGACGTAATGAGACCAAATCTAGCCGAAAGTACTAAAATTCTTTGAACCAACTTCCAAGCGTAATAAATTTTCCCATACTTATCCGGATCGCAATTATAATGATACGTTTTGAAAATGGGAGATAAATATCTTTAGGAGAAACTGATTTAGAGGAAATACTGGCCGAGTTCTTAGATTCTCTAGACTGACAGAATGAGACAAAATCTAGCTGAAAGTACTAGAATTCCTTTAACCAACTTCCGAGCGGAATAAATTTTCTCATACCCATCCGCATTGCAATTATAATGATACGTTTTTGAAAATAGAAGATAAAAATATTTAGGTGAAACTGATTTAGAGGTAATATCGCCCAGATTCTTGGATTCTCTAGGTAATCGGCGAGAATGAGGCCAAATCTAGTTGAAAGTAATCAATTCCTTGAGCCAACTTCCGGTTCGCTATTATAATTATGTGTTTACAAAAATGGGAGATAGAGATTTGTTGGTGAAACTAATTTAGAGGAAATATCGGCCTCTTGGATTCTCTAGACCAATAGAATGAGACCCAATCAATCAAAAAGTACTTAAATTCTTAACGCCAAAATCCGGGCGGAATAACTTTGCCATACTCGTCCGGTTGGCCATTATAATATGAATTTTGAATATAGGAGAAAGATCAAGAGGTAACACCACTAATTTAGAGGAAATATCGCCCAAGTTCTTGGACTCTCGGGACCAAAAGAATGAGACCAAATCCAAAGATAAAGTACATAAATTCCTCGAGCAAACTACCAGCAGTAATAAACTGTCCCATAATCGTCCGTTTCGCAATTATAATGATATGTAATTGGAAAAGGAGATAGAGATCTGTAGGTGAAACTGATTTAGAGGTAATATCAGCCCAGCTCTTGGATACTCCAGACCGACAGAATGAGACCCTATTCAGTAGAATGTACTAAAATTCTTACAGCCAACATCCGGGAAGAATAACTTAGCCCATACTCATCTGGTTAGCCATTATAATATGTGTTACAAAAATGGGAGAGAGTGATTTGTAGGTGAAAATAATTTATAGGAAATATTGGCCGAGATCTTGGATTATCGGACCGATAGAATGAGACCCAATCCACTGAAATTACTAAAATTCCATTAGCCAACTTCCAGTGGAATAACTTTAACCATACATGTCTCAGGTTAGCCATTATAATGATACGCATCGGACAAAGGAGCTAAAGATCTGTAACTGAAACTGATTTAGAGGAAATATCGGCCCAGGTCTTGGATTCTCTGGACCAACAGAATGAGACCCAATATAGCATAAAGTACAAATATTCCTTTAGCCAACTACCAGGCGGAATTAACTTGCGCATACTCATCCGGTTCGCCATTATAATTATATGTTTTCGGAAAAAGGAGAAAGAGATTTGTAGCTGAAACTGATTTAGAGGAAATCAGTCCAGTTCTTAGATTGTCTAAACTGACAGAATGAGACCAAATCTAGCTAAAAGTACTAAAATCCCTTAACCAATTTCCATGTGGAATAAATTTTCCCATACTTATCAGGATTGCAATTATAATGATACGTTTTGAAAATGGGAGATAAAGATCTTTAGGTGAAACAGATTTAGAGGTAATATTGGCCCAATTCTTGGATTCTCGGGCTGCTGAATGAGACCAAATATAGCCAAAAGTACTAAAATTCCTTGAACCAACTTCCAAGGGAATAAATTTTCTCATACTCATCTATACTGCAATTATAATGATACGTTTTCGAAAATAGGAGATTAAAGACTTTAGGTGAAACTGATTTAGACGTAATATCGGCTCAGTTCTTGAATTCTCTGGACTGACAAAATGAGACCAAATATAGCTGAAAGTACTAAAATTTCTTGAGCCAACTTTAGGGCAGATTAACTTTGCACATACTGATCTGGTTCGCTATTATAATAATATGTTTACGAAAATGGGAGATAGAGATCTGTTGGTGAAACTAATTTAGAGGAAATATCAGCCCAGTTCTTGGATTCTTTGGACCGACAGAATGAGACCCAATCAAACAAAAAGTACTAAAATTCTTAGGGCCAACTTCCGGGCTGAATAACTTTGCCCATACTCGTCCGGTTAGCCATTATAATATGTATTTTGAAAAAAGGAGAAAAATTAGTCGGAAAAACTAATTTTGGGGAAATACGTAAATTAGTACGTAAATTCCTTGAGCAAACTTTCGGGCAGAATAAAGTTGCCCATAATTATCCAGTTCGCAATTATAATGAAATGTATTTGGAAAAAAGGAGATAGAGATCTGTAGCTGAAACTGATTTAGAGGCAATATCAGCCCAGCTCTTGGATACTCCAAACCGACAGAATGAGACACAATCCAGTAGAATGTACTAAAATTCTTACGACCAACATCCGGGAAGAATAACTTAGCCCATTCTCATCTGTTTAGCCATTATAGTATGTGTTTCAAAAATGGGAGATAATGATTTGTGGGTGAAACTAATTTATAGGAAATATCGGCCTTGATCTTGGATTATCAGGACCGACAGAATGAGACCCAATCCAGCTGAAATTACTAAAATACCATTGGCCAACTTCTAGGCAGAATAACTTTAACCATACATGTCCAGTTAGCCATTATAATGATACGCATCGGACAAAGGAGCTAAAGATCTGTAACTGAAACTGATTTAGAGGAAATATCGGCCCAGGTCTTGGATTCTCTGGACCAACAGAATGAGACCCAATATAGCATAAAGTACAAATATTCCTTTAGCCAACTACCAGGCGGAATTAATTTGCCCATACTCGTCTGGTTAGCCACTATAATTATATGTTTTCGAAAAAAGGACAAAGAGATCTGTAGCTGAAACTGATTTCGAAGAAATCAGTCCAATTCTTGGATTCTCTAAACCGACAGAATGAGACCAAATCTAGTTGAAAGTACTAAAATTCCTTGAAACAACTTCCAGGCGGAATAAATTTTCCAATTCTTATCCGGTTCACTAATATAATGATACGTTTTGAAAATGGAAGATAAAGATCTTTAGGTGAAACTTATT
>NW_025317647.1:0-44039 GCF_018873765.1 Telopea speciosissima
GTCATTATCTCTTACTAGACGTGAGGATAAAATGCTGAGGGTCGAGACCTTCTAATCGATACCTATTTCGCATATGTTCATTTTTGGTTTAAACAAGACCGGGTGGGTCTGTTATTTGGGGGCATTTGGGGGCATTTCGGTACTTTTTTGGGCTTGGGATTTTCTAAAAAGTGTCCTTATCTCTTATTAGACGTGTGGATACGATGTTGAGGGTCGTGACCTTCGAATCGATACCTATTCCGCATACACTCATTTTTGGATTAAACCAGACCTGGTGGGTCGGTTTGGTATAAAATAAAAAGGGTCGTGACCTTCTAATCGATACCTATTTCGCATATCTTCATTTTTCGATTTAAACCAGATCGGGTGGGTCGTTTCGGGTTATTTGGGAGCATATCGGTAGTTTGTTGGTCTTCAGATTTTCTAAAAAATGTCCTTATCTATTATTAGACGTGTGAATACGATGTTGAGGGTCGTGACCTTCGAATCGATACCTATTTTGTATATGTTCATTTTCAGTTTGTACCAGACCATGTGGGACGGTAGGAGTTATTTGGGGGCCTTTCTGTACTTTTTTGTGCTTCGGAGTTTCTAAAAAGTATCTTTATCTCTTATTTGACATGTGGATGCGATGTTGAGGGTCGTGACCTTCTAAACGATGCCTATTTTGCATATCTTCATTTTTCGGTTTAAACTAGATTGGGTGGGTCGTTTCGGGTTATTTGGGAGCATTTCGGTAGTTTTTTGGTCTTTGGATTTTCTAAAAAGTGTCATTATCTCTTATTAGACGTGTGGATGCGATGTTGAGGGTCATGACCTACGAATCGATACCTATTTCGACATATGTTCATTTTCGATTTAAACCAGACTAGGTGGGACGTTTGGAGTTATTTGGGGGGCCATTCAACACTTTTTTGGGTCTGGGATCTTCTAAAAAGTGTCATTATCTCTTACTAGATGTGAGGATGCAATGCTGAGGGTCGAGACCTTCTAATCGATACCTATTTCGCATAAGTTCATTTTTTGTTTAAACTAGACTGGGTGGGCCTGGTATTTGGGGGCATTTGGGGGCATTTTGGTACTTTTTTGGGCCTGGGATTTTCTATAAAGTGTCCTTATCTCTTATTAGACGTGTGGATGCGATGTTGAGGGTCGTGACCTTCTAATCAATACCTATTTCGCATATGTTCATTTTTGGGTTTAAACCAGACCGGGTGGGTCGTTTGGAGTTATTTGGGGGCATTTCGGTACTGATAAGAGATAAAGATACTTTTTAGAAACTCCCAATCACAAAAAAAGTACAGAAAGGCCCCCAAATAACTCTAAACGACCCACCCGCTCTGGTTTAAACCAAAAATGAACATATGCGGAACAGGTATTGATTCGAAGGTCACGACCCTCAACATCGTATCCACACATCTAATAAGAGATAAGGACACTTTTTAGAAAATACCAAACCCAAAAAAGTACAGAAATGCCCCCAAATAACCCCAAACGACCCACCCGGTCTGGTTTAAACCAAAAATAAACATATGTCGAAATAGGTATCGATTCGAAGGTCACGACCCTCAGCATCGCATCCACACGTCTAATAAGAGATAAGGACACTTTTTAGAAAATCCGAAGCCCAAAAAAATACAGAAAGGCCCCCAAATAACACCCAATAACCCCCAGGTCTGGTTTGAACAAAAAATGAACATATGCGGAACAGGTACTGATTCGAACGTCACGACCATCAACATCGCATCCACACATCTAATAAGAGATAAGGGCACTTTTTAGAAAATACAAACCCAAAAAAACACAGAAATGCCCCCAAATAACACCAAACGACCCACACAGTCCAGTTTAAACCGAAAATGAACATATGCGGAACAGGTATTGATTCGATGGTCACAACCCTCAACATTCCATCCACACATATAATAAGAGATAAGGACACTTTTTAGAAAATACCAAACCCAAAAAAGTACAAAAATTCTCCCAAATAACCCCAAACGACCCACCCGGTCTGGTTTAAATAAAAAAAGAACATGTGTCGAAATAGGTATCGATTCAAAGGTCATGACCCTCAACATCGCATCCACACATCTAATAAGAGATAAGGACACTTTTTAGAAATTCCCAAGCCCAAAAAAGTACCGAAATGCCTCCAAATAACCCTAAAAGACCCACTCGGTCTGGTTTAAACCAAAAAATGAACATATGCGAAATAGGTATCGATTAGATGGTCACGACCCTCAACATCGCATCCACACCTCTAATAAGAGATAAGGACACTTTTTAGAAAATCCCAAGCCCAGAAATGTACCGAAATGCCCCCAAATAACCCCAAACGATCCACCCGGTCTGGTTTAAACCAAAAATGAACATATGTGAAATAGGTATTGATTAGAAGGTCATGACCCTCAACATGGCATCCAAACGTCTAGTAAGAGATAAGGACACTTTTTAGAAAATCCCAAGCCCAACAAAGCATTGAAAGGCCCCCAAATAACCCCAAAGGTCCCACCTGGTCTGGTTTAAACTAAAAATGAACATATGCGGAATAGGTATCGATTCGAAGGCCAGAACCCTCAACATCGCATCCACACGTCCAATAAGGGATGAGGATACTTTTTAGAAAATACCAAACCCAAAAAAGTACAGAAATGCCCCCAAATAACCCCAAAGGACCCACTCGGTCTGGTTTAAACCGAAAATGAACATATATCGAACTAGGTATCGATTCCAAGGTCACGACCCTCAGCATCACATCCACACGTCTAATAAGAGATAAGGACACTTTTTAGACAATCCCAAGCCCAAAAAAGTACAGAAAGGCCCCCAAATAACACCAAACGACCCACCCGGTCTGGTTTGAACCGAAATTGAACATATGCGGAACAGGTATTGATTCGAAGGTCACGACCCTCAACATTGCATCCACACATCTAATAAGAGATAAGGACACTTTTTAGAAAATACCAAACCCAAAAAAGTAATGAATTGCCCCTGAATAACACCAAACAACCCACCCAGTCCGATTTGAACTGAAAATGAACATATGCGGAATTGGTATTGATTCGAAGGTCACAATCCACAACATCTTATCCACACGTCTAATAACAGATAAGGACACTTTTTAGAAAATACCAATCCCAAAAAAGTACAGAAATGCCCCCAAATAACTTCAAACGACCCACTAGGTCTGGTTTAAACCGAAAACGAGCGTATACGGAACAGGTATCGATTCGAAGGTCACGACCCTCAATATCGTATCCACACGTCTAATATGAGATAAAGACACTTTTTAGAAAATTCCAAGCCCAAAAAAGTACCGAAATGCCCCCAAATAACCCCAAACGACCCACCCGGTCTGGTTTAAACCCAAAAATGAACATATGCGAAATAGGTATCGATTAGAAGGTCACGACCCTCAACATCGCATCCAAACGTCTAATAAGAGATAAGGACACTCTTTAGAAAATCCCAAGCCCAGAAAAGTACCGAAATGCCCCCAAATGCCCTCAAATAACTGACCCACCCGGTCTAGTTTAAACCAAAAATGAACATATGCGAAATAGATATCGATTAGAAGGTCACGACCCTCAACATTGCATCCACACGTCTAGTAAGAGATAACGACACTTTAGAAAATCCCAAACCCAAAAAAGTGTAGAAAGCGCCCCCAAATAACTCCAAACGTCCCACCTGGTCTGGTTTAAACTGAAAATGAACATATGCGGAATAGGTATTGATTCGAAGGTCCCGACCCTCAACATCGCATCCACACATCAAATAAGAGATAAGGACACTTTTTAGAAAATACCAAACCCAAAAAAGTACCAAAATGCCCCCAAATAACCTCAAACGACCCACCCGATCTGGTTGAAATCGAAAATAAACATATGTCGAAATAGGTATCGATTCGAAGATCACGACCCTCAACATCGTATCCACACGTCTTGTAAGGGATAAGGACACTTTTTAGAAATTCCCAAGCCCAAAAAAGTATTGAAAGGCCCCCAAATAACTCCAAACGTCCCACCTGGTCTGGTTTAAACTGAAAATGAACATATGCAGAATAGGTATCCATTCGAAGGCCAGAACCCTCAATATCGCATCCACACGTCTAATAAGAGATAAGGATACTTTTTAAAAAATCCCAAACCCAAAAAAGTACAGAAATGCCCCCAAGTAACCCCAAAGAACCCACCCGGTCTGGTTTAAACCGAAAATGAACATTCGTCGAAATAGGTATCGATTCGAAGGTCACGACCCTCAACATCGTATCCACACGTCCAATAAGTGATAAGCACACTTTTTAGAAAATTCTAAGCCCCAAAAAGTACCTAAATGCCCCCAAATAACCCCAAACGACCCGTCCGGTCTGGTTTAAACCAAAAAATCAACACATGCGAAATAGGTATCGATTAGAAGGTCACGACCCTCAACATCGCATCCACACATTTAATAAGAGATAAGGACACTTTTTAAAAAATCCCAAGCCCAAAAAAGTACAAAAAGGCCTCCAAATAACACCAAACGACCCGCCTAGTCTGGTTTCAACCGAAAATGAACATATGCTGAACAGGTATTGATTCGAAGGTCACGACCCTCAACATCGCATCCACACATCTAATAAGGGATAAGGACACTTTTTAGAAAATAGCAAACCCAAAAAAGTACAAAAATGCCCCCAAATAACACCAAACGACCCACCCAGTCCGGTTTAAATTGAAAATGAACATATGTCGAAATAGGTTTTAATAAGAGATAGGGACACTTTTAAAAAAAATACCAAACCCACTTTATTTCTTGGGATGCGGTCTATAAACCAAAATCAGAGGGAGGTTTGGGAATCAAGCGGATCAAAGAAATGAACATTGCTAAAATTATGAAGCAAATTTGGTGGATTGCCTCCAAGCAGTATCGGCTTTGGGTTAAGTGGGTTCAGCAAAGATACCTAAAGCAAGAGTCTCTTTGGACAGTCAAGGGTCTCAACAACTGCACTTGGGTCTGGCATAAAGTTTTGAAGTATAGGGAAAAAGCCCTTCCCCTTATCAAAACTATTATTAGGGATGGGGCTGCTACAAAGCTTTGGCTTGATAATTGGCACCCGTTTGGAGTTCTCTTGAATAGATTTGGTAGCAAGATATGCTACGACATAGGCTCCTACTCTCTTGCTGCCCGACATGCGTGTGTCAAGGAGATTGTGTGTGATGGAGATTGGTACCCTGGCCCCTCTACATCTTTTGACCTCATTGATATTTGGAGGGCCCTTCCAACCATTGAAAAATTTGACGATGAGGTTCCGGATTTGATAGTTTGGATTGGCAACTCTTCGGGTAATTTCACTTCCAAATCAGCCTGGAATGCTATCCGCACAAGAACTTCCTGTACAGATTGGAGTGAGGCTGTTTGGTTTGAAAGGGGTATTAATTCCCATTGCTTTATAGCTTGGAGATGCCTTTCGGATGCCCTCCCTACCAGGGACAACCTCATTCATAGACATATTCTGGCTCCTCATCATTGTGAGTTTTGCTGGGCTGGAACTGAAAGCAGGAATCATCTTTTCTTTGGGTGGGCATCTCTACTGACATTTGGAAAATTATTTATGAGCTTTGCTTTCATGATGGAACCATGCCAAGAAATGTCATTGATGCAGCCATCTCGGTTAGATATGTCGTAGGTAGAGCAGAGAAGTTGGGGCTGGTCACCAAGCTTGCGTTCTGTGCCACAATCAAGCATATCTGGTCGGAGAGAAATTTCAAAATTTTCAAGAACAAAATCAGACCTAAGGACCAGATCATAGGGGCTATAAAGGGGGATGTTATTGGTAGTTTATCTTCCATTTCTTTGGTGGGTGACCCTACTGCTACCAACCTTCATATTGCTGCCAAATGGGGTCTTCAAGTTCATTGGGCTGCTCGAATTCCAAAGGCCTGCTCTTGGTTTGCCCCTAATCCGAATATGGTTGCTCTCCATTGTGATGGGTCTCTTGCAGATGACAAAGCAACCTTTGGGGGCCTCATTCGTGATGGATGTGGGGACCCCATAGCCGCCTATGCTGGTCTAGGGGAAGATCTTTTGGTGCTGTCCATGGAGCTTAAGGCTATTTACAAAGGAATTTTCCTTTGTATCGAGAAGGGCTTGTATGATGTTTCTGTTAGGTCGGATTCGAAGCTGGCTCTCGACATTTTGAATGGGTAGATCACTGGGCCCTGGCAAATCCTTACTTTGAAAATTAAGATCCTCTCTAAGTTTAGGCTGCTGAGGTCTAAAGAATTTGTTCATGTTTGGAGAGAACAGAACCAGCCCGCAGATTTCAAGGCTTCCCTCCCTACTGACCCCTCTGGAACCTATTGGGAGCCTGAGTCTTTCCCTCCGGAGCTGACCATTCTCATAAAGAAAGATAAGGAGCTAGTAACCCATTATAGGATGTAGCCTTAAGGGTTTTCTTTCTCCGTGCTGTTTGATAGGGCCTGTCCTAGCTTAGGGTCCTTTTCCCCGTTTTTGGGTTCTTAAAGGATGCCTTTCTTTGCACATTTTTCTTTTCTTAGTAATACAAATCTTACTTATAAAAAAAAAAAAAAAGACCAAACTCAAAAAAGTATAGAAATGCCCCCAAATATCCAAAAATGACCCACCCGGTCTGGTTTAAATCGAAAATGAACATATGTCGAAAATAGGTTTCGATTAGAAGGTCACGACCCTCAACATTGCATCCACACGTCTAATAAGAGATAAGGCACTTTTTGGAAAATCCCAAGCCCAAAAAAGTACCGAAATGCCCCCAATTAACTCCAAACGACGCACCCGGTTTGGTTGAAACCGAAAAATGAACGTATGCAAATTAGGTATCGATTAGAAGGTCACGACCCTCAACATCGCATCCACACGTCTAATAAGAGATAAGGACACTTTTTAGAAAATCCCAAGCGCAAAAAAGTATAGAAAGGCCCCCAAATAACTCCAAATGTCCCACCTGGTCTGGTTTAAACTGAAATTGAACATATGCGGAATAGGTAACATTCGAAGGCCAGAACCCTCAACATCGAATCCACACGTCTAATAAGAGATAAGGACACTTTTTAGAAAATCCCAAGCCCAAAAAAGCACAGAAATGCCCCCAAATAATGCCAAAGGACCCACCCGGTCTGGTTTAAAGCGAAAATGAACATATACGGAACAGGTATTGATTCGAAGGTCATGAACCCCAACATCGTATCCACACATCTAATAAGAGATAAGGACACTTTTTAGAAAATCCCAAGCCCAAAAAACTACCGAAATGCCCCCACCCCAAACAACCAACCCGGTCTGGTTTAAACTGAAAAATGAACAAATACAAAATAGGTATCGATTAGAAGGTCACGACCCTCAACATCGCATCCACAAGTCTAATAAGAGATAAGGACACTTTTTAAAAAATCCCAAACTCAAAAAAGTACCGAATTGCCCCCAAATAACCCCAAACGACCCACCCGATTTGGTTTAAATCGAAAAATGAACACATGCGAAACAAGTATCGATTAGAAGGTCACGACCCTCAACATTGCATCCACACGTCTAATTAGAGATAAAGACACTTTTTAGAAAATCCCATGCCCAAAAAAATAAAGAAAGGCCCCCAAGTAACACCAAATGACCCACCCTGAGGTAATGATTCGCAGGTCACGACCCTCAACATCGCATCCACACGTCTAATAAGACATAAGGACACTTTTTAGAAAATCCCATTCCCAAAAAAGTAAAGAAAGGCCCCCAAATAACACCAAATGACCCACCCCGTTTGGTTTAAACCGAAAATGAATATATGCGGAACAGGAAATGATTCGAAGGTCACGACCCTCAACATCGCATCCACATATCTAATAAGAGATAAGAACACTTTTTAGAAAATACCAAACCCAAAAAAATACAAAAATGCCCCCAAATAACCCCAAAGGACCCACCCAGTCTGGTTTAAACCAGAAATAAACATATGTCGAAATAGGTATCGATTCGAAGGTCACGACCCTCAACATCGCATCCACAAGTCTAACAAGAGATAAGGACACTTTTTAGAAAATTCGAAGCCCAAAAAAGTAACGAAATGCCCCCAAATAACCTTAAACGACCCACCCGGTCTGGTTTAAACTGAAAAATGGACATATGCAAATTAGGTATCGATTAGAAGGTCACGAGCCTCAACATCATATCCACATGTCTAATAAGGGATAAGGACACTTTTTAGAAAATCCCAAGCGCAAAAAAGTAAAGAAAGCCCCCGAAAAAACTCCAAACGACCCACCTGGTCTGGTTTAAACTGAAAATGAACATATGCGAAAAAGGTAACATTCGAAGGCAAGAACCCTCAACATCGCATCCATACGCCTAATAAGACATAAGGACACTTTTAAGAAAATCCTAAATCCCAAAAAGTACAGAAATGCCCCCAAACAACACCAAACGACCCACCCAATCTGGTTTAAATCGAAAATGAACATATGTCAAAATCGGTTTCTATTCGAAGGTCACGACCCTCAACATCACATCCACATTTCTAATAAGAGATAAGGACACTTTTTAAAAATACCAAACCCAAAAAAGTACAGAAATTCCGCCACATATTCCAAAAGGACCCACCCGACCTGGTTTAAACCAAAAAAGAACATATGTCGAAATACGTTTCGATTAGAAGGTCACGACCCTCAACATCGTATCCACACGTCTAATAAGAGATATGGACACTTTTTAGAAAATCTCAAGCCCAAAAAATTACCAAAATGCCCCCAAATATCCCCAAACGACCCACCCGGTCAGGTTGAAACCGAAAAATGAACATATGCGAAATCGGTATCGATTAGGTCACGACCCTCAACATCACATTTACACGTCTAGTAAGGGATAAGGAAACTTTTTAGAAAATCCCAAGCCCAAAAAAGTGTAGAAAGGCCCCCAAATAACTCCAAACGTCCCACCTGGTCTGGTTTAAACTGAAACTTAAAATATGCAGAATAGGTATCGACTCGATGGCCAGAACCCTCAACATCGCATCCACACGTCTAATAAGAGATAAGGACATCTTTTAGAAAATACCAAACCTAAAAAAGTACAGAAATGCCCCCAAATAGCACCAAAGGATCCACCCGGTCTGGTTTAAACCAAAAACGAACATACGTTGAAATAGGTATCGACTCGAAGGTCACGACCCTCAACATCGCATCCACTTGTCCAATAAGAAATAAGGACACTTTTTAGAAAATTCTAAGCCAAGAAAAACACCTAAATGCCCCTAAATAACCCCAAACGACCCACCGATCTGGTTTAAACCGAAAAATCAACACATACGAAATAGGTATCGATTAGAAGGTAACGACCCTCAACATCGCATCCACAGGTCTAATAAGAGATAAGGACACTTTTTAGAACATCTCAAGCCCAAAAAACCACAAAAAGGCCCCCAAATAACACCAAACGACCCGCCCGGTCTAGTTTAAACCGAAAATGAACAAATGCGGAATAGGTAACATTCGAAGGCCAGAACCCTCAACATCGCATCCACCCGTATAATAAGAGATAAGGACACTTTTTAGAAAATACCAAACCCAGAAAAATATAGAAATGCCCCCAAATAACCCCAAAGGACCCACCTGGTCTGATTTAAACCGAAAATGAACATATGTCGAAATAGGTATCGATTCGAGGGTCACGACCCTCAACATCGCATCCACAAGTCGAATAAGAGATAAGAACACTTTATAAAATTTCTAAGCTCGAAAAAGTACCGAAATGCCCCCAAATAAGCCCAAATAACCCACCCAGTCTGGTTTAAATCGAAAAATGAACACAAGCGAAATAGGTATCGATTACAAGGTCACAACCCTCAACATCGCATCCACACGTCTAATAAGAGATAAGGACACTTTTTAGAAAATCCCATTCCCAAAAAAGTAAAGAAAGGCCCCCAAATAACACCAAATGACCCACTCGGAGGTAATGATTCAAAGGTCACGACCCTCAACATCGCATCCACACGTCTAATAAGACATAAGGACACATTTTAGAAAATTGCAA
Source organism: Telopea speciosissima (assembly GCF_018873765.1). NCBI lineage: Eukaryota > Viridiplantae > Streptophyta > Magnoliopsida > Proteales > Proteaceae > Telopea > Telopea speciosissima. The sequence goes on from NW_025317647.1 coordinate 10,045, forward strand.
GCCCAAAAAAGTACCGAAAGGCCCCCAAATAACCCCAAATGACCCACCCGGTGTGGTTGAAACCAAAAAATGAACATATGCGAAATAGGTATCGATTAGAAGGTCACGGCCCTCAACATCGCATTTACACGTCTAGTAAAGGGATAAGGAAACTTTTTAGAAAATCCCAAGCTCAAAAAAGTATAGAAAGCCCCCCAAATTACTCCAAACGTCCCACCTGGTCTGGTTTAAACTGAAACTTAACATATGCGGAATAGGTATCGATTCGAAGGCCAGAACCCTCAACATCGCATCCACACGTCTAATAAGAGATAAGGACAATTTTTAGAAAATACCAAATCCAAAAAAGTATAGAAATGCCCCCAAATAACGCAAAAGGACCCAACCGGTCTCGTTTAAATCGAAAACGAGCATACGTCAAAATAGGTATCGATTCGAAGGTCACGACCCTAATCATCGCATCCACACGTCCAATAAGAGATTAGGACACTTTTTAGAAAATTCTAAGCCCAAAAAAGTACCAAAATGCCCCTAAATAACCCCAAACGACCCACCCGGTCTGGTTTAAACCGAAAAATCAACACATGCGAAATAGGTAACAATTAGAAGGTCACGACTCTCAACATCGTATCCACACGTCTAATAAGAGATAAGGACACTTTTTAGAAAATCCCAAGCCCAAAAAAGCACAAAAAGGCCCCCAAATAACACCAAACGACCCGCCCGGTCTGGTTTAAGCCAAAAATGAACATATGCGGAACAGTTATTGATTCAAAGGTCACGACCCCCAACATCGCATCCACACATCTAATAAGAGATAAGGGCACTTTTTAGAAAATCCCAAGCCCAAAAAACTACCGCAATGCCCCCACCCCAAATGACCCACCCGGTCTGGTTTGAACTGAAAAATGAACAAATGAAAAATAGGTATCGATTAGAAGGTCACGACCCTCAACATCGTATCCACATGTCTAATAAGAGATAAGGACACTTTTTAAAAAATCCCAAGCCCAAAAAAGTACCGAAATGCCCCCACCCCAAACGACCCACCCGGTCTGGTTTAAACTGAAAAATGAACAAATGCAAAATAGGTATCGATTAGAAGGTCACGACCCTCAACATCGCATCCACACGTCTAATAAGAGATAAGGATTTTTTTAAAAAATCCCAAGCCCAAAAAAGTACCGAAATGCCCCCAAATAACCCCAAACGACTCACCCGATTTGGTTTAAATAGAAAAATGAACACATGCAAAACAGGTATCGATTAGAAGGTCACGACCCTCAACATTGCATCCACACGTCTAATAAGAGATCAGGACACTTTTTAGAAAATCCCAAGCCCAAAAAACTACCGAAATTCCCCCACCCCAAATGACCCACCCGGTCTGGTTTAAACTGAAAAATGAACAAAAGCAAAATAGGCATCGATTAGAAGGTCACGACCCTCAACATCGCATCCACACGTCTAATAAGAGATAAGGACTTTTGTTAAAAATCCCAAGCCCAAAAAAGTACAGAAATGCCCCCAAATAACCCCAAACGACTTACCCGATTTGGTTTAAATCGAAAAACAAACACATGCAAAACAGGTATCGATTAGAAGGTCACGACCCTCAACATTGCATCCACAAGTCTACTAAGAGATAAGGACACTTTTTAGAAAACCCAAAGCCCAAAAAAGCACAAAAAGGCCCCCAAATAACACCAAACGACCCGCCCGGTCTGGTTTAAATCGAAAATGAACATATGCGGAACAAGTATTGATTCAAAGGTCACGACCCCCAACATCGCATCCATACATCTAATAAGAGATAAGGACACTTTTTAGAAAATCCCAATCCCAAAAAACTACCGAAATGCCCCCACCCCAAACGACCCACCCGGTCTGGTTTAAACTGAAAAATGAACAAATGCAAAATAGGTATCGATTAGAAGGTCACAACCCTCAACATCATATCCACATGTCTAATAAGAGATAAGGACACTTTTTAAAAAATCCCAAGCCCAAAAAAGTACCGAAATGCCCCCAAATAACCCCAAACGACCCACCCGATTTGGTTTAAATCGAAAAACGAGCACATGCGAAACAGGTATCGATTAGAAGGTCACGACCCTCAACATTGCATCCACACGTCTAATAAGAGATAAGGACAGTTTTTAGAAAATCCCAAGCCCAAAAAAGCACAAAAAGGCCCCCAAATAACACCTAACGACCCGCCCGATCTGGTTTAAATCGAAAATGAACATATGCGGAACAAGTATTGATTCGAAAGTCACGACCCCCAACATCGCATCCACACATCTAATAAGAGATAAGGACACTTATTAGAAAATCCCAAGCCCAAAAAACTACCGAAATGCCCCCACCGCAAACGACCCACCCAGTCTGGTTTAAACTGAAAAATGAACAAATGCAAAATAGGTATCGATTAGAAGGTCACGACCCTCAACATCGCATCCACACGTCTAATAAGAGATAAGGACTTTTTTTAAAAAATCCCAAGCCCAAAAAAGTACCGAAATGCCCCCAAATAACCCCAAACGACCCACCCGGTTTGGTTTAAATCGAAAAATGAATACATGCGAAACAGGTATCGATTGGAAGGTCACGACCCTCATCATTGCATCCACACGTCTATTAAGAGATAATGACACTTTTTAGAAAATCCTACGCCCAAAAAAGTAAAGAAATGCCCCAAAATAACACCAAATGACCCACCCGTAGGTAATGATTCGAAGGTCCCGACCCTCAACATCTCATCCACATGTCTAATAAGACATAATGACACTTTTTAGAAAATCCCATGCGCAAAAAAAGTAAAGAAAGGCCCCCAAATAACACCAAATGACCCACCTGGTCTGGTTTAAATCGAAAATGAACATATGCGGAACAGGTAATGATTCGAAGGTCACGACCCTCAACATCGCATCCACACATCTAATAAGAGATAAGAACACTTTTTTGAAAATGCCAAACCCAAAAAAAATAAAAAAATGCCCACAAATAACCCCAAAGGACCCACCCAGTCTGGTTTAAACCAGAAATAAGCATATGTCGAAATAGGCATCAATTCGAAGGTCACGATCGTCAACATTGCATCCACAAGTCTAATAAGAGATAAAGACACTTTTTAGAAAATTCTAAACCCAAAAAAGTACCGAAATGCCCCCAAATAACCTTAAACGACACAACCAATCTGGTTTAAACCGAAAAATGGACATATGCAAAATAGGTATCGATTAGAAGGTCCCGACCCTCAACATCGCATCCACAAGTCTAATAAGAGATAAATGCACTTTTTAGAGAATCCCAAGCACAAAAAAGTACAGAAAGGCCCCTAAATAACCCCAAACGACCCACCCGATCTGGTTTAAATCGTAAACGAACATATGCAAAACAGGCATTGATTCAAAGGTCACGACCTTCAACATCGCATCCAGACGTCCAATAAGAGATAAGGACACTTTTTAGAAAATTCTAAGCCCAAAAAAGTACCTAAATGCCCCTAAATAACCCCAAACGACCAACCCGGTCTGGTTTAAACCAAAAAATCAACACATGCAAAATAGGTATCGATTAGAAGGTCACGACCCTCAACATCGCATCCACATGTCTAATAAGAGATAATGACACTTTTTAGGAAATCCCAAGCCCAAAAAAGCACAAAAAGGCCCCCAAATAACACCAAACGACCCGTCCGGTCTGGTTTAAACCGAAAATGAATATATGCGGAACAGGTATTGATTCTAAGGTCATGATCCCCAACATCGCATCCACACATCTAATAAGAGATAGGGACATTTTTAGAAAATCCCAAGCCCAAAAAACTACCAAAATGCCCCCAAATAACCCCAAACGATCCACCCGGTCTGGTTTAAACCAAAAAATGAACAAATGCGAAATAGGTATCGATTAGAAGGTCACGACCCTCAACATCGCATCCACACGTCTAGTAAGAGATAAGGAAACTTTTTAGAAAATCCCAAGCCCAAAAAAATATAGAAAGGCCCGCAAATAACTCCAAACTTCCCACCTGGCCTGGTTTAAACTGAAAATGAACATATGCGGAATAGGTATCGATTCGAAGGCCAGAACTCTCAACATCGCATCCACACGTCTAATAAGAGATAAGAAGACTTTTTAGAAAATACCAAACCCAAAAAAGTACAGAAATGCCCCCAAATAATCCCAAAGGACCCACCCGGTCTTGTTTAAATCGAAAATGAACATATATCGATATAAGAATCGATTCGAATATCACGACCCTCAACATCGCATCCACACGTCTAATCAGAGATAAGGACACATTTTAGAAAATTTAAAGCCAAAAAAAGTACCGAAATGGCCCCAAATAACCCCAAACGACCCACCCGGTCTGGTTTAAATAAAAAAATGAACACATGTGAAATAGGTATCGATTAGACGGTGACAACCCTCAACATCGCGTCCACACATCTAATAAGAGATAATGACACTTTTTAGAAAATCCCAAACCCAAAAAAGTATAGAAAGGCCACCAAAAAACACCCAATGACCCACCCATTCTGGTTTAAATCGTAAATGAACATATGTGGAACAAGTATTGATTCGAAGTCACTACCCTCAACATCGCATCCACACATCTAACAAGAGATAAGGACACTTATTAGAAAATACCAAACCCAAAAAAGTACAAAAATGCCCCCAAGTAACACCAAACAACCCATCCAGTCCGGTTTAAGCCGAAAATGAATATATACGGAACAGGTATTGATTCGAAGGTCACAACCCTCAACATCGCATCCACACATCTAATAAGAGATAAGGACACTTCTTAGAAAATACCAAACCCAAAAAAGTACAGAAATGCCCCCAAATAACACTAAACGACCCACCCAGTCCTGCTTAAACCTAAACTGAACATATGTCGATATCGGTATCGATTCGAAGGTCACTACCCTCAACATCGCATCCACACATCTAACAAGAGATAAGGAGACTTTTTAGAAAATACCAAACCCAAAAAAGTGTAAAAATGCCCCCAAATAACACCAAACAACCCACCCAGTCCGGTTTAAGCCGAAAATGAATATATACGGAACAGGTATTGATTCGATGGTCACAACCCTCAACATCACATCCACACATCTAATAAGAGATAAGGACACTTTTTAGAAAATCCCAAGCCCAAAAAGGTACCGACATGCCCCCAAATAACCTCAAATGACTCACCCGGTCTGGTTTAAACTTCAAATGAACATATGCGGAATAGGTATCGATTCGAAGGTCACGACCCTCAACATCGCATCCACACGTCTAATAAGTGATAAGGACACTTTTTAGAAAATACCAAACCCAAAAAGTACAGAAATGCCCCAAAATAATCCCAAACGACCCACCCGGTCTGGTTTAAACCAAAATTGAACATATGACGAAATAGGTATCGATACGAAGGTCAAGACCCTCAACATCGTATGCACACGTCTAATAAGAGATAAGGACACTTTTTAGAAAATCCCAAGCCCAAAAAAGTACCGAAATGCACACAAATAACTCCAAATGACCCACCCGGTCTGGTTTAAATCAAAAAATGAACATTTGTGAAGTAAGTATCGATTAGTAGGTCACGACCCTCAACATCGCATCCACACGCCTAATAAGAGATAGACATTTTTTGGAAAATCCCAAGAACAAAAAAGTATAGAAACGCCCCCAAATAACTCCAAATGACCCACCCGGTCTGGTTTAAATCGAAAATGACCATATGCGGAACAGGTATTGATTCGAAGGTCACGACCCTCAACATCGTATCCACACATCTAATAACAGATAAGGACACTTTTTACAAAATACCAAACCCAAAAAAGTACAGAAATGCTCCCAAATAACACCAAATGATCCACCCAGTCCGGTTTAAATCGAAAATGAACATATGCGGAACAGGTATTGATTCGAAGGTCACAAACCCCAAGATCGCATCCACACATCTAATAAGAGATCAGGACACTTTTTTGAAAATCCCAAGCCCAAAAAAGTACCGAAATGCCCCCAAATATCCCCAAACGACTCACCCGGTCTGGTTTAAACTGAAAAAGAATATATGCAAACTAGGTATCGATTCGAAGGTCATGAGCCACAACATCGCATCCACACGTCTAATAAGTGACAAGGACACTTTTTAGAAAATATCAAACCCAAAAAAGTATAGAAATGCCCCAAAATAACCCCAAAGGACGCACCCAGTCTGGTTTGAATCGAAAATGAACATGTGTCGAAATAGGTATCGACACACACTCATGGGAGATTGTGGGAGAAGATTTGACTCTGGCTGTAAAGTGGTTTTTCATGAAGTCTTACCTTCCTAGTTCGGTTAATGCTACTTTTATCGCCTTTATCCCTAAGACAGGAGATGTAACCTCATTTGCGGGATATAGGCCTATAGCCCTTTGCAATCTCTTTTACAAAATCATTACTAAAGTGTTATCCAATAGGCTGCAAGGAGTGATTGGGCAGGTGGTCGTGGATCGGCTTTGCTTTCATCAAGGGCAGGTCTATAGTAGAGAATATTTTGGTTTGCCATGATGTGGTTCGAGGATTGAGCAGAAAGGCACTAGCCCCACTGTTTTGAAGATCGATCTCCATAAAGCTTATGATTCTCTCAGAGGAGGTTTTTGTTTGAGATTATGGAGAGAATGGGTTTCCCTCAAGTTCATTGGTTGGGTGAAGGTTTGTGTGGACTCCCCTTCTTTCTCCATTTTTATGAATGGGAGTCCGGCAGGATATTTTAAAGGAGGAAGGGGTATTCGGCAGGGGGATCCAATATCTCCTTACCTATTCACTATTGCTATGGAGGGCTTCTATGATGAGGAAATTGGAGGTTGAAAATAGGATCACTCTTCTCCCCCGGTGCAAGAGGTCCCATCTCTCTCACCTTATTTTTGCCGATGATTTGATGATATTCGTGAAAGCCACCACATAATCTATTTCTGCTCGGGGGTCCTGGGTGATTTTCATACCTACTCGGGTTGAAACTCAACAGACTAAGTCCTCTATTATTTTAGGGGCCTAACCCACACACGGCAGACTCGCAACTTTTGGAATTAACGAATTTTGTGGATACCAAATTACCTATTCGGTATTTAGGTGTTCCGCTTGTCTCTCGGAAATTAACTTTTGCTGATTGCACCTCTATTCCTGGATCGTGTTAGGAGCAGACTTGATGGATGGAAGGCTCGGCTCTTATCTTTGAGGAGGCTTCACAGTTGATCTCGATCCTTCGGGGTGTTATATCTATTGGTCGGGACTCTTTGGTTTGCCTGGTGCTCTCAAGACAAAGCTGGAGTCTATGTTCTCGATTTTCTATGGGCTGGCCCATCTCTTCATCGTAAGGTACATTACATTTCTTGGGATAGAATTTGTAAGCCTAAGGCTGAAGGGGGCCTTGGAATTAGGAGGATTTCTGATATGAATTCGGCGGGTATCCTTAAGCAAATCTGGTGGATTGCTTCTAGGAAGGACAGCCTTTGGGTTAGATGGGTGTACACCGATACCTTAGAAATGATTCTATTTGGACTGTTAAGACTCCCCAAAATTGCTCTTGGGTGTGGAGAAAGATTCTTAAGTATAGGGACTTGGCTGAACCCCATATCTATCATATTATTGGGAATGGCCACTCTACTAGACTGTGGTTGGATTATTGGCACCCCAAAGGGGTTTTGATTAAAAGGTTTGGTGATCGGATTCGATATGATGTTGGATCCACCAGGCTTGCCTTGTTTTCGATCTTATTAGGAATGGCCAATGGCTTTCCCCCTCAGGGCTCTTTTGATTTGATTATCTTTTTAGAGACCTCCCTAGTATTCCCATTGTTAATGGAAGGGCAGATCTTGTTGTTTGGAAAGGTACGGCTAATGGCACTTTTCTACAAAGTCGGCTTGGGAGAAAGTGAGGAGTAGATCTATAATGGTAGCTTGGCACAAGCTTGTTTGGTTTCTGGTTTTTTGCCTAGGCATTCTGCACTGCTTGGAGATGCCCGATGTCGTGGCTCCCCACAAAAGACCAGACTTCAAAGAAGGAATATAAATATTGGGCAGAATTGTATTCTTTGTTGGGGAAATTAGAATGCCATAGCCATTTATTCTTTGAGTGTCCTTTTTCCGAAACATTTGGGATAGAGTTAGTTCTATGCTTTTCCTTGGTGGTAAAGGCCGGCTAGCCTCCTCGATGTGGTTAAGCGGCTTGTTCAGGTAGTGTGTGTTAATGATAATTTGGATGTTATCCCTAAGATGGCTTTTTGTGCGTCAATCTATCATGTTTGGTGGGAGAGAAATCAGCGTCTCTTGATAATCAAGCAAGGTCTTATGATGCTATTATCCAAGCTATTAAGTTTGATGTTGTGACTAAGGGCTCTCAAAGCCCTATTTCGGTTGCCTATTCACCTAGGAATCAATTCTTGGTCGATATGTGGGGTTTACAAGTGAGATGGGCTGCGGCTATTCCCAAAGCTTGTGTCGGCCCATACCTCCAACAGATTTGTTTACTTTGCATTGCGATGGTTCCTTGAGGGGAGATAGAGCTGCTACGGGGCCTTATTCGCAATACCTTGGGGGACCCTGTTTTGGCTTATGTCGGCAAAGGTGTGGAGGCCTCGGTTCTTCATATGGAGTTACTAGCCATTTACGGGGGTTACTCGTGCTTACGAGAGCTTCGCCATATGTCCATCAGATCTGATTCGAAGGTGGCTATCGAGATTCTTACAGGTGTTTCCACTGCCCTTGGAGTGTATATACCTTGAAGTTCCAGATTTTGTCTAGCCTAAACCAGCTTGGCTCATTATGAGATAAGGCATGTTTGGAGGGAGTTGAATCAGCCAGCGGATTTTATTGCTTCTATTGATCTTAGTGATGGGGAGACTATTTTATATCCTTCGGGTTTTGTTGAGGATCATAACCGGTTGATTTATGATGATGTCTCCGGTAAGGTCCAGTTTAGACCTCCTTGATTGGGTCGAGTGGCTTTCTCATGTATTACCGAGGGGCATGTCCTCGGGGGTGTGGGGCCCTTCCTCCCTCTTAGAGTTGTCTAAGGGTTGGAAGTAGGCTGCCTTCTTTTGTTTTCTTTCTTTTTCTTTTATACACATACATCTTACTTATCGAAAAAAAAAAGGTATCGATTCAAAGGTCATGACTCTCAACATCGCATCCACACGTCTAATAAGAGGTAAGGACAATTTTTAGAAATTCCCAAGCCCAAAAAAGTACTGAAATGGCCCCAAATAACCCCAAACGACCCACCTGGTCTGGTTCAAACCGAAAATGAACATATACGAAATAGGTATCGATTAGAAGGTCACGACCCTCAACATTGCATCCACACGTCTAATAAGAGATAAAGACACTTTGTAGAAAATTTCAAACACAAAAATGTACAGAAAGGCCCCCAAATAACTCCAAACGACCAACCCGGTCTGGTTTAAACAAAAAATGAACATCGATGAAATAGGTATCGATTAGAAGGTCACGACCCTCATCATCGCATCCACACGTCTAATAAGAGATAAGGACACTTTTTAGAAAATACCAAACCCAAAAAAGTACAAAAATGCCCCCAAATAACCCCAAAGGACCCACCCGGTCTGGTTTAAATCGAAAATTAACATATGTCAAAATAGTTATCGATTCGAAGGTCACGACCCTCAACATCGCATTCACACTTCTAATAAGAGATAAGGACACTTTTTTGAAAATTCTAAGCCAAAAAAAGTGCCGAAATGCCCCAAAATAACCCCAAACGACCCACCAGGTCTGGTTTAAACCGAAAATGAACGTACATCGAAATAGGTATTGATTCGAAGGTCACGACCATCAACATCGCATCCACACGTCTAATAAGTGATAATGACACTTTTTAGAAAATCCCAAGCCCAAAAAAGTACTGAAATACCCCCAAATAATCCCAAACGACCCACCCGGTCTGGTTTAAACCGAAAAATGAACATATGCGAAATAGGTATCGATTGGATGGTCACGACCCTCAACATTGCATCCACATGTGTAATAAGAGATAATGACACTTTTTAGAAAATCCCAAGCCCAAAAAACTACAGAAAGGCCCCTAAATAACTTCAAAAGACCCACCCGGTCTGGTTTAACCCAAAAAAGAACATATGCAGAACAGGTATTAATTCGAAGGTTACGACCCTCAACATCGTATCCACACATCTAATAAGAGATAAGGAAACTTTTTAGAAAATACCAAACCCAAAAAAGTACAGAAATGCCCCCAAATAACACCAAACGACCCACCCAGTCCGTTTTTAATCGAGAATGAACAGAAGTCAAAATTGGTTTCGCTTCGAAGGTCACAACCCTCAACATCGCTTCCACACGTCTAATAAGAGATAAGGATACTTTTTAGAAAATCACCACCCCAAAAAACTACAGAAAGGCCCCCAAATAACTTTAAACGACCCATTCGGTTTGGTTTAAACCGAACGTGAACATATGCGGAACTGGTATTGATTCGAAGGTCACGACCCTCTACATCGCATCCACACATCTAATAAGAGATAAGGACACTTTTAAGAAAATACCAAACCCAAAAAAGTACAAAAATGCCCCCAAATAACACCATACGACCCACCCAATCCGGTTTAAACCAAAAATGAACATATGCGGAACAGGTATTGATTCAAAGGTCACCACCCTCAACATCGCATCTACACATCTAATAAGAGATAAGGACACTTTTTAGAAAATACCAAACCCAAAAAAATACAAAAAAACCCCAAACGACCCACCCAGTCTAGTTTAAACCGAAAATGATCATATGTCGAAATAGGTATCAATTCGAAGGTCACGACCCCCAACATCGCATCCATGTGTCTAAAAGAGATAAGGACACATTTTATAAAATCCGAAGCCCAAAAAAGTATAGAAAGGCCCCAAAATAACTCCAAACGTCCCACCTGGTCTGTTTTAAATAGAAAATGAACATATGCGGAATAGGTATCGATTCGAAGGTCAGAACCCTCAACATCATATCCACACGTCTAATAAGAGATAAGAACTCTTTTTAAAAAATACCAAACCCAAAAAAGTACAGAAATGCCCCCAAATAACCCCAAACGACCCACCCGGTCTGGTTTAAAACGAAAAAAGAACATATGTGAAATAGGTATCGATTAGAAGGTGACGACCCTCAACATCGCATCCCTATGTGTAATAATAAGAGATAAGGACACTTTTTAGAAACTCCCAAGCCCAAAAGAGTACAGAAAGGCCCCCAAATAACACCAAACGACCCACTTGGTCTGGTTTAAACTGAAAATCAACATATGCGGAACAAGAATTGATTCGAAGGTCACGACCTTCAACATCGCATCCACACATCTAATAAGAGATAAGGACACATTTTAGAAAATACCAAACCCAAAACAGTACAGAAATGCCCCCAAATAACACCAAACGACCCACCTAGTCTGGTTTAAACCGAAAAATGAACATATGCGAAATAGGCGTCGATTAGAAGGTCACGACCCTCAACAACGCATCCACACGTCTAATAAGAGATAAGGACACTTTTTAGAAAATCCCAAGCCCAGAAAAGTACCGAAATGCCCCCAAATAATCCCAAACGACCATCCCGGTCTGGTTTAAATCGAAAATGAACATATGAGAAATAGGTATCAATTAGATGGTCACGACCCTCAACATTGCATCCACACGCCTAGTAAGAGATAAGGACACTTTTTAGAAAATCCAAAGCCCAAAAAAGTATAGAAAGGCTCCAAATAACTCCAAACGTCACACTTGGTCTGGTTTAAACTGAAAATGAACATATGCTGAATAGGTATCGATTCGAAGGTCAGAACCCTCAACATCGCATCCACACATCTAATAAGAGATAAGGACACTTTTTAGAAAATACCAAACCCAAAAAAGTACAGAAATGCCCCCAAATAACCCCAAATGACCCACCCGGTCTGGTTTAAACCAAAAATGAACATATGTCGAAATAGGTATCGATTCGAAGGTCACAACCCTCAACATCGCATCCACACGTCTAATAAGAGATAAGGACACTTTTTGGAAAATCCCAAGCCAAAAAAACTAAAGAAAATCCCCCAAATAACTTCAAATGACCCACCCGGTCTAGTTTAAATCGAAAATAAACATATGCGAAACAGGTATTGATTCGGAGGTCACGATCCTCAATATTGCAGCCACACATCTAATAAGAGATAAGGACACTTTTTATAAAATACCAAACCCAAAAAAGTATAGAAATACCCCCAAATAACCCAAACAACCCACCCAGTCTGGTTTAAATCAGAAATGAACAAATGTCAAAATAGGTTTCAATTAGAAGGTCACGACCCTCAACATCGAATCCACACATCTAATAAGAGATAAGGACACTTTTTAGAAAATTCCACACCCAAAAAAGTACTGTAATGCCCCAAAATAACCCCAAACAACCCACCCTGTCTGGTTTAAACCAAAAATGAACATATGCCGAAATAGGTTTCGATTCGAAGGTCACGACCCTCCACATCGCATCCACACATCTAATAAGAGACAATGACACTTTTCAAAAAATACCAAACTTAAAAAAAGTACAAAAATACCCCCATATAACCCCAAACGACCCACCCGGCCTGGTTTAAAGCGAAAATGAACATATATCAAAATAGGTACTGATTCGAAGGTAACGACCCTCAACATCGTATCCACACGTCTAATAAGAGATAAGGATACTTTTCAAAAAATCCCAAGCCCAAAAAAGTACATAAATGCCCCAAATAACCCCAAACGACCCACCTGATATTGTTTAAACCAAAAATACACATATGTGGAAATAGGTATCGATGCAAAGGTCACGACCCTCAACACCGCATCCACACGTCTAATAAGTGGTATGGACACTTTTTAGAAAATCCCAATCCAAAAAAGTTTAGAAATGCCACCAAATAACCCCAAAAGATCCACTCGGTCTGGTTTAGACCGAAAATGAACATATGTCAAAATAGGTACTGATTCGAAGGTAACGACCCTCAACATCGCATCCACACGTCTAATAAGAGATAAGGATACTTTTCAAAAAATCCCAAGCCCAAAAAAGAACATAAATTCCCCAAATAACCCCAAACGACCCACCTGATACTATTTAAACCGAAAATACACATATGTGGAAATAGGTATCGATGCAAAGGTCACGACCCTCAACACTGCATCCACACATCTAATAAGTGGTATGGACACTTTTTAGAAAATCCCAATCCAAAAAAGTTTAGAAATGCCCCCAAATAACCCCAAAAGATCCACTCGGTCTGGTTTAGACCGAAAATGAACATATGCCGAAATAGGTATCGATTCGAAGGTCACGACCCTCAACATAGCATCCACACATCTAGCATGAGATGAAGACACTTTTTTCAAAATCCAAAGCCCAAATAAGTGTAGAAAGCCCCCTAAATAACCCAAAACAACCCATCCGATTTGGTTTAAACCAAAAATGAACATATGTCGAAATACGTATCGATTCGAAGGTCACGACCCTCAAAATCGAATCCATTCATCTAATAAGAGAAAAGGACACTTTTTAGAAAATCCCAAGACCAAAAAACTGCCTAAATGCTCCCAAATAACCCGAAACGACCCACCCGGTCTGGTTTAAACCAAAAAATGAACATATGCAAAATAGGTATCAATTAGAAGGTCACGACCCTCAACATCGCATCCACACGTCTAATAAGAGATAAGGACACTTTTTAGAAAATCCCAAGCCCAAAAAAGTACAGAAAGGCCCCCAAATAACTCCAAACGACCCACCTGGTTTGGTTTCAATAAAAAATGAACGTATTTGGAACAGGTATTGATTCACTGGTCACGACCCTCAACATCGCATTCAGACGTCTAATAAGAGATGAGAATACTATTTTGAAAATCCCAAGCCCAAAAAAGTACAAAAATGCCCCCAAATAACTCCAAACGACTCACCCGGTATGGTTTAAACCGAAATTGAACATATGCCGAAATAGGTATCGATTCGAAAGTAACGACCCTCAACATCGCATCCACACGTCCAATAAGAGATAAGGACACTTTTCAAAAAATCCCAAGCCCAAAAAAGAATAAAAATGCCCTCACATAGCCACGAACGACCCACCCGATCTTGTTTAAACCGAAAATGAGCATAAGCTGAAATAGGTATCGATTTGAAGGTCACGACACTCAACATCGCATTCACAAGTCTAAAAGAGATGGCCCCAAACAACCCCAAATCCAAATCCAAAAAAGTACAGAAATGGCCCCAAACAACCCCAAATGGCCCACCCGGTCTGGTTTAAACAAAAAATGAACATATGTCGAAATAGGTATTGATTCGAAGGTAACGACCCTCAACATCGTATCCACAAGTATAATAAGGGATAAGAACACTTTTTAGAAAATTCCAAGCCCAAAAACGTACAGAAATGCCCAAAATAACCCCAAACGACCCACCCGGTCTAGTTTAAACCAAAAATGAACATATGTGGAAATAGATATCAATTCGAAGGTCACGACCCTCAACACCGCATCCACATGTCTAATAAGAGATAAGGACACTTTTTAGAACATCTCAAGCCCAAAAAAGTACAGAAATGCCCCCAAATAGCCGACCCACCCGGTCTGGTTTAAACCAAAAATGAACATATGCCGAATTAGGTATCCATTCGAAAGTCATGACCCTCAACATCGCATCCACATGTCTAATAAGAGATAAGGACACTTTTTGGAAAATCTCAAACTGAAAAAAGTACAGAAATGCCCTTAAATAACCCCAAACGACCAACCCTATCAGGTTTAAACCGAAATGAACATATGTCAAATTGGGTATCGATTCGAATGTCACGACCTCAACATCGCATCCACACGTCTAATAAGAGATAACGACACTTTTTAGAAAATCATAAACCCAAAAAAGTATAGAAATGCCCCAAAATAACCCCGAACAATCCACCCGGCTGGTTCAAACCGAAAAAGAAAATATGTCGAAATAGGTATCGATTCAAAGGTGACAACCCTCAACATCGCATCCACACGTCCAATAAAAGATACGAACATTTTTTAGAAAATCCCTAACCGAAAAAAGTACAAAAATGCCTTTAAATAACTGCTAACGACCCACCCGGTTTGGTTCAGACCGTAAATGAACATATGTAGAAATAGGTATCGTTTCGTAGGTCACGACCCTCAACATCGCATCCACACGTCTAGTGAGAGATAAGGACCAGAATATCCCAAACCCAAAAGTACAGAAATACCCCCAAATAACCCCAAACGACCCACTAACTCGAAGGTCACGACGCTCAACATCGCATCCACATGTCTAATAAGACATAAGGACACTTTTTAGAAAATCACGGACTAAAAAAAGTATAGAAATGCCCACAAATAACCCCAAACGAAGCACCCGGTCTGATTTAAACCGAAAATGAACATATATCGAAATAGGTATCGATTCGAAGGTCACAACCCTCAACAACGCATCCACACGTCCAATAAGAGATAAGGACACTTTTTAGAAAATCTCAAAAGTAAAAAAAGTACAGAAATGCCCCCAAATAACCCCAAACGACCCACCCGGTCTAGTTTAAACTGAAAATGAGCATATGTCAAAATAGGAATTGATTCGAGGGTCACGACCTTCAACATTGCATCCACATGTCTGATAAGAGATAAGGACAGATTTTAGAAAATCCCAAACCGAAAAAAGTATGAAAATGCCCCCAAATAACCCTAATAACCCAGTCGGTCTGGTTAAAATCGAAAATGAACATATGTAAAAATAGGTATCGATTCGAAGGCCACGACCCTCAACATTGTATCCACACGTCTAAAAAGAGATAAGGACACTTTTTAGAAGCTCCCAAACCGAAAAAAGTACTGTTATGCACCCAAACAACCCCAAACGACCCACCCTGTCTGTTTTAAATCGAAAATAAACATATGTCGAAATAGGTATTGATTCGATGGTTAAGACCCTCAACATCGCATCCACACGTCTAATAAGAGATAAGGACACTTTTTGGAAAATCCAAAACCAAAAAAAGTATGGAAATGCCCTTAAATAACCCCAAACTACCCATCCGGTCTGGTTTAAACCGAAAATGAGGATATGTCAAAATGTGTTTCGATTCGAAGGACACTTTTTGGAAAATCCCAACAGGAAAAAATGTACAGAAATGCCCTTAAATAACCCCAAACGACCACCCTATCTGGTTTAAACCAAAATTAAACATATGTCAAAATAGGTATCGATTCGAAGGTCACGACCCTCAACATCGAATCCACACATCTAATAAGAGATAAGGACACTTTTTAGAAAATCCCAAACGTAAAAAAGAATTGAAATTCCCCCAAATAACCCCGAACGACCCACCCGGTCTGGTTTAAATCGAAAATAAACATAGGTCGAAATAAGGATCTATTCGAAGGTAACGACCCTCAACATCGCATCAACACGTTTAATAAGAGATAATGACACTTGTTACAAAATCCCAAGCCCAAAAAAGTACAGAAATGCCCCCAAATAACCCCAAACGACCCACCCGATCGGGTTTAAATCGAAAATGATCATATGTCGTAATAGGTATTGATTCGAAAGTCACGACCCTCAACATCGTACCCACACATCTAAGAAGAGATAATGACACTTTTTAGAAAATCCCAAACCCAAAAAAAGTACAGAAATGCCCCCCAAGTAACCCCGAACGACCAACCCGGTCTGGTTTAAACTGAAAAATGAGCATATGTCAAAATAAGTATCGATTCGCAGGTCACGACCCTCGACATCGCATCCATACGTCTAATAAGAGATAAGAACACTTTTTAGAAAATCCCATACTAAAAAAAGTACAGAAATGCCCCGAAATATCCCCAAACGACCCACCCGGTCAGGTTTAAATCGAAAATGAACATATGTCAAAATAGGTATCGATTCGAAGGTCACGCCCCACAACTTCGCATCCACACGTCTAATAAGAGAAAAGGTCCATTTTAAAAAAATCCCAAATGCATAAAAGTACAGAAATGCCCCCAAATAACCCCAGTCTGGTTTAAACCAAAAATGATGATATGTCAAAATGGGTATGGATTCGAATGTCGCAACCCTCAACATCGCATTCACAAGTCTAATAGGAGATAAGGACACTTTTGGAAAATCCAAAAGCGGAAAAGTACTAAAATGCGTTTAAATAACTCCAACTGACCCACCCGGTTTGGTTCGGACAGAAATAAACGTATGTCAAAATAGGTATCGATTCGTAGGGCACGACCCTCAACATCGCATCCACACATCTATTGAGAGATGAGGACACTTTCTAGAAAATCCTGAACCAAAAAAAGTATAGAAATGCCCCCAAATAACCCCAAATGACCCACCCGGTCTGGTTTAAGCTGAAAATGAACATATGTCAAAATAGGTATCGATTCGAAGGTGATGGCCCTCAACTTCGCATCCACAAGTCTAATAAGAGATATGGACAATTTTCAGAAAATCATAAGCCCAAAAAAGTATAGAAATGCCCTGAAATAACCCCAAACGACCCACCCTGCCAGGTTTTAATCGAAAATGAACATATGTTGAAATAGGCATCGATACGAAGGTCACGCCCGTCTAATGAGAGATAAAGACACTTTTTGGAAAATCCCCAAAGAAAAAAGGTACAGAAATGCCCCAAAATAACCCCAAACAACCCACCCGGTTTGGTTTAAACCGAAATGAACATATGTCAAAATAGGAATCGATTCGAAGGTCACAACCCTCAACATCACATCCACACGTCTAATAAGAGATAAGGACACTTTTTAGAAAATCCCAAGCCCAAAAAAGTACAAAAATGCCCCCAAATAACCCCAAACGATCCTCCCGATCAAGTTTAAAAAGAAAATGAACATATTTCAAAATAGGTATCGATCCGAAGGTCACGACCCTCAACATTGCACCCACATGTCAAATAAGAGATAAAGACACTTTTTAGAAAATCAAAAACCCAAAAAAGTATAGAAATGCCCCCAAATAACCCAAAACGACCCACCTGATCTAGTTTTAGCTGAAAATGAACATATGTCAAAATTGGTATCAATTCAAACGTCACGACCGTCAACATCGCATCGATACGTCTAATAAGAGATAAGGACACTTTTTAGAAAATCCAAAACCAAAAAAAGTATAGAAATGCCTCCAGAAAAACCCCAAACAACCCACCCGGTCTGGTCTTAATCGAAAATGAACATATGTCAAAATAGGTATCGATTCGAAGGTCACAACACTCAACATTGCATCCACACGTCTAAGAAGAGATAATGGCACTTTTTAGAAAATCTCAAACGTAAAAAAGCATAGAAATGACCCCAAATAACCATAAACGACCCACGCGGTCAGATTTAAACTGAAAATGAACATATGTCAAAATAGGAATCGATTTGAAGGTCTCAACCCTCAACATCGCACCCATACGTCTAAATTGAAAATGAACATATGTCAAAATGCATATCGATTCAAAGGTCACGACCCACAACATCAGATTCACATGTCTAACAAGAGATAAGGACACTTTTTAGAAAATTCCAAGCCCATAAAGTACAAAAATGCCCCCAAATAACCCCAAATGACCTACCCTATCTGGTTTAAACTAAAAATGAACCTTTGTCGAAATAGGTATCGATTCAAAGGTCACGACCCTCAACATCGGATCCACACGTCTAATAAGAGATAATGACACTTTTTAGAAAATTCCAAGCCCAGAAGAGTAAAAAAATGCCCCCAAATAACCCCAAACGACCTACCCTATCTAGTTTAAAGTGAAAATGAACATTTATCAAAATAGGTATCGATTCGAAGGTCAAGACCCTCCATATAGCATCCACACATCTAATAAGAGATAAGGACACTTGTTAGAAAATCCAAAACTGAAAAAAGTATTGTAATGCACACAAATAACCCCAAATGACCCACCCGGTCGGGTTTAAATCGAAAATGAACATATGTCAAAATAGGTATCGATTCGAAGGTCACGACCCTTAACATCGCATCCACACTTCTAACAAGAGATAAGGATACTTTTTAGAAATCCCGCACCGAAAAAAATACAAAAATGCCCCCAAATAATCCACCCTATCTGGTTTAAACAAAAAATGAAAATATGTCGAATTAGGTAACGACTCGAAGGTCACGACCGTCAACATCGTATCCACACGTCTAATAAGAGATAAGGACAATTTTTAGAAAATCCCAAACCCAAAAAAAATAGATAAATGCCCCTAGATAACCCCAAATGACCCACGCTACCTGGTTTAAACCGAAAATGTACATATGTCAAAATATGTAACGATTTGAAGGTCACGACCCTCAACATCGCATCCACATGTCTAATCAGAGATAAGGACACTTTTTAAAAAATCTCAAAAGCAAAAAAGTACAAAAATGCACCCAAATAACCCCAAACGACCCACCCAATCTGATTTAAACAAAAAATGAACATATGTTGAAATAGGATTCGATTCGAAGGTCACAACCCCCAACATCGCATCCACACGGCTAATAAGAGATAATGACACTTTTTAGAAAATTCTCAAACCAAAAAAAGTATGGAAATGTCCCCAAATAACCCCAAACGACCCACCCGTTCTGGTTTAAATCGAAAATGAATATATGTCAAAATAGGTATCGATTCGAAGGTCACGACCCTTAACATCGCATCCACTAGTATAATAGGAGATAAGGACAATTTTTAGAAAAACCCAAACCCAAAAAAGTACAGAATTGCCACAAATTAACCCCAGACGACCTACCCTATCTGGTATAAACCGAAAATGAACATATGCTGAAATACATATCGATTCGAATGTCACGACCCTGGACATCGGTTCCACACGTCTAAGAAGATATAAGGGCACTTTTTAGAAAATCTCAAATGCATAAAAGTATAGAAATGCCCCCAAATAACCCTAAACGACCTACCCGATCTGGTTTTAATAAAAAATTAACATATGTCGAAATAGAAATGGATTCGAAGGTTACAACCCTCAACATCGCATCCACTCGTCTAATAAGAGATAGAAACACTTTTTAGAAAATTCCAAACAAAAAAAAGTACAGAAATGACCCCAAATATCCCCAAACGACCAACCCGGTCTGGTTTAATTAAAAAATGAACATATGTGAAAATAGGAATCCATTCGAAGGTCACGAACCTCAACATCGCATCCACACGTCTAATAAGAGATAAGGACACTTTTTAAAAAATCCCAAACCAAGAAAACTACAGCATTGCCCGCAAATAACCCCAAACGACTCACCCTATCTGGTTTAAATCGAAAATGAACATAAGTCGAAATAGGTATCGATTCGAAGGTCACAACCCTCGACATCGCATCCACGTCTAATAAGAGATAAGGACACTTTTTAGATAATCTCAAAAGCAAAGAGGTACAAAAATGCCCCCAAATTACCCGAAACGACCCACCCAATCTGGTTTAAATCAAAAATCAACATATGTCGAAACAGGAATCGAATCGAAGGTCAAAACCCTCAACATCGCATCCACACGCCTAATAAGAGATAAGGACACTTTTTTGAAAATCCCAAACCAATAGAAGTGCTGAAATGCCCCGAAATAACCCCAAACGACCCACTCGATTTGGTTTAAATCGAAAATGAACATTTGTCGAAATAGGTATCAATTCGAAGGTCTCGACCCTCAACATCGCACTCACATGTCTAATAAGAGATAAGGACACTTTTTGGAAAATCACAAACCCAAAAAAATACAGAATTGCCTCCAAATAACACCAAACGACCCACCCTACCTGATTTTAACCAAAAAATAAACATATGTCGAAATAGGTATCGATTCAAAGGTCACGACCTTCAACATCGCATCCACATGTCTAATAAGAGATAAACATACTTTTAGATAATCTCAAAAGTAAAAAGTACAGAAATGCCCCCCAAATAGCCTCAAACGACCCACCCGGTATGGTTTAATCCAAAAATGAACATATGTCGAAATGGGAATCGATTCGAAGGCTACAACCCTCAACATCGCATTCACACATCCAATAAGAGATAAGGACACTTTTTAGAAAATCTCAAACCAAAAAAAGTACAGAAATTTCTCCAAATAACCCCAAACGACCCATCCGGTCTGGTTTAAATCGAAAATGATCATATGTCGAAATAGGCATCCATTCGAAGGTCACAACCCTCAACATAGCAACCACACGTCTAATGTGAAATAAGGACACTTTTTAGAAAATCTCAAACACAAAAAAGTATAGAAATGCCCCCAAATAACCCCAAACGATCCAGCCAGTCCAGTTTAAACTGAAAATGAACATATGTCGAAATAGGAATCGATTCGAAGGTCACAATCCTCAACATCGCATCCACACGTTTGATAAGAGATGAGAACACTTTTTAGAAAATCCCAAACCGAAAAAAGTATAGTAATGCCCCAAAATAACCCCAAACGACCTATCTGGCCTGGTTTAAATCGAAAATGAACATATGTCGAAATAGGTATCGATTCAACGGTCATGACCCTCAGCATCGCATCCACATGTCTAATAAGTGCTAAGGACATTTTTAGCCAATCCCAAACCCAAAAAAGTACTGAAATGCCCCTAAATAACCCCAAAGGACCCTCCCGGTCCGGTTTAAACCGAAAATGAACATATGTCGAAATAGGTATCGATTCGAAGGTCATGACCCTCAACATCGCATCCACATGTCTAATAAGAGATAAGGACACTTTTTGAAAAATCCCAAATCGAAAAAAGTACAGAAATGCCCTTAAATAACCCCCAAATGACCCACCCGGTCTGGTTAAAACCAAAAATGAAGAGTTGGTAAAATAGGTTTTGATTCGATGGTCACAACCCCCCCAACAACGCATCCACACGTCTAATAAGAGATAAGGACACTTTTTGGAAAATCCCAAACCGAAAAAAGTTCAGAAATGCCCATAAATAACCCCAAACGACAAACCCTATCTGGTTTAAATGAAAATGAACATTTGTCGAAATAGGTATCGATTCGAAGGTCACAGCACTCAACATCGTATCCACATGTCTAATAAAGATAAGGACACTTTTTCAAAAATCCCAAACAGAAAAAAGTACAGAAGCGCCCTTAAATAACCCATAACGACCCACCCGGTCTGGTTCGGACTGAAAATGAACATATGTAGAAATAGGTATCGTTTCGTAGGTCACGACCCTCAACATCGCATCCACATGTCGAGTGAGAGATAAGGGCACTTTTTAGAATATCCCAAACCCAAAAGTACAGAAATACCCCCAAATATCCCCAAACGACCCACTCGATCTAGTTTAAACTTAAAATGAACATAAGTCCAAACAGGTATCGATTCTAAGGTCACGATGCTCAACTTCGCATCCACCTGTCTAAAAATACATGAGGATAGTTTTTAGAAAATCCCAGACCAAAAAAGTATAGAAATACCCCCAAATAACCCCAAACGATGCACTCGGTCCGGTTTAAATCGAAAATGAACATATGTCAAAATAGGTTTCGATTCGAAGGTCACGACCGTCAACATCGCATCCACACGTCTAATAAGTGATAAGGACACTCTTTAGAAAATCCCAATTGCTTAATAGTGCAGAAATGCCCCGAAATAACCCCATATGACCCCTATATGATTTAAATCGAAAATGAACATATATCGAAATAGGTATCGATTAAAAGGCCACAACCCTCAAAAGCGCATCCACACGTCTAATTGGAGATATGGACACTTTTTGGAAAATCTCAAACGCAAAAAAGTACAGAAATGCCCCCAAATAACCCCTAACGACCCACTTGGTCTAGTTTAAATCGAAAATGAACATATGTTGAAATAGGAATTGATTCGAGGGTCACAACCCTCAACATCGCATCCACACGTCTAATAAGAGATAAAGACACATTTTAGAAAATCCCAAACCGTAAAAAGTACAGAAATGCCCCCAAATAACCCAAAATGACTCACCCGGTCAGGTTTAAATTGAAAATGAACATATGTCCAAATAGGTATCGATCCGAAGGTCACGACCGTCAACATCGCATCCACACGTCCAATAAGTGATAAGGACACTCTTTAGAAAATCCCAATTGCATAATAGTGCAGAAATGCCCCGAAATAACCCCATATGACCCACCCTATATGATTTAAATCGAAAATGAACATATATCAAAATAGGTATCGATTAAAAGGCCACAACCCTCAAAAGCACATCCACACGTCTAATTGGAGATATGGACACTTTTTGGAAAATCTCATACGCAAAAAAGTACAGAAATGCCCCCAAATAACCCCAAACGACCCACCTGGTCTAGTTTAAATAAAAAATGAACATATGTTGAAATAGGAATTGATTCGAAGGTCACGACCGTCAACATCGCATCCACAACTCTAATAAGAGATAAGGACACATTTTAGAAAATCCCAAACCCAAAAAAGTATAGAATTGCCCCCAAATAACCCCAAACGACCCACCCTATCTGGTTTAAATCGAAAATGAACATATGTCGAAATAGGTATCGATTAGAAGGTCATGACCTTCAACATCGCATCCACACGTCTAATAAGAGATAAGGACACTTTTTAGGTAATCTCAAAAGAAAGAAAGTACAAAAATGCTCCCAAATAACCCAAAACGACCCACCCGGTCTATTTTAAACCGAAAATGAACATATGTTGAAATAGGAATCGATTCGAAGGTTACAACCCTCAACATCGCATCCACACATCCAATACGAGATAAGGACACTTTTTAGAAAATCGCAAACCAAAAAAAGTACAGAAATGCCCCCAAATAACCCCATACTATCCACCCGATTTGGTTTAAATCGAAATGATCATATGTCGAAATAGGTATCGATTCGAAGGTCACGACCCTCAACATAGCAACGACACATCTTATAAGAAATAAGGATACTTTTTAGAAAATCTCAAACGTAAAAAAGTAAGAAAAATGCCCCCCAAATAACCCCAAACGACCCATCTGAGCTGGTTTAAACTAAAAATGAACATATGTCGAAATAGGAATCGATTCGAAGGTCACAAATCTCAACATTGCATCCACCCGTCTAATAAGAGATAAGGACACTTTTTAGAAAATCCCAAACCGAAAAAAGTACAAAAATGCCCCCAAATAACCCCAAACGACCCATCCGCTTTGGTTTAAATCGATAATGAACATATGTAGAAATAGGTATCGATCCGAAAGGTCACAACCCTCAGCATCGCATCCACACGACTAATAAGAGATAAGGACACTTTTTAGAAAATCCCAAGCCCAAAAAAGTACAGAAATGCCCCTAAATAACCCCAAACGACCCACCCGGTCTGGCTTAAACCGAAAATGAACATATATCAAAATTGGTATCGATTCGAAGGTCACGACCCTCAACATCGCATCCACACTTCTAATAAGATATAATGACACTTTTTGGAAAATACCAAACCAACAGAAGTACAGAAATGCCTTTAAATAACCCCAAACAACCCACCCAGTTAGGTTTAAACCAAAAATGAAGGCTTGTCGAAATACATTTTGATTCAAAGGTCAGAACCCTTAACATCGCATCCACACATCTAATAAGAGATAAGGACACTTTAAGAAAAATCCCAAACCAAAAAAATATAGAAATGCCCTTAAATAACCTCAAACGACCAACCCTATCTGGTTTAAACCAAAAGTGAACATATGTCGAAATTGGTATCGATTCAAAGGTCACGACCCTCAACATCGTATCCACACATCTAATAAGACATAAGGACACTTTTTAGAAAATCCCAAACCTAAAAAAGTACAGAAATGTCCTCAAATCACCCCAAACAATCCAGCCGATCTGGTTTAAACCGAAAAAGAAGATATGTCGAAATACGCTTCGATTTGAAGGTGACCACCCTCAACATCGCATCCATGCGTCTAATAAGAGATAAGGAACTTTTTGGAAAATCCCAAACTAAAAAAGTACAGAAATGCCCTTAAATAACCCCAAGCGACCCACCTGGTTTGGTTCGGACTGAAAATGAACACAGGTCGAAATAGATATCTCTTTGTAGGTCACGACCCTCAACATCTCATCCACACGTCTAGTGAGAGATAAGGAAACTTTTTGGACTATCCCGAACCAAAAAGTACAGAAATACCCCCAAATAACCCCAAACGACCCACTCAATCTAGTTTAAACCGAAAATGAACATATGTTAAAATAGGTATCGATTCAAAGGTCACGACGCTCAACATCGCGTTGACACGTCTAATAAGTGATAAGGACACTTTTTAGAAAATCGCAGACCAAACAAAGTATAGAAATGCCCCCAAATAACCCCAAACGACCCACCCGGTCTGGTTTAAATCGAAAATGAACATATGTTGAAATAGGTATCAATTCGAAGGTCACGACCGTCAACATCGCTTCCATATGTCTAATAATAGATAAGGACACTTTTTAGAAAATGCCAATTCCATAAAAGTATAGAAATGCCCCAAAATAACCCCAAACGACCCACCCTATATGATTTAAACCGAAAATGTATATATCGAATTAGGTATCGATTTGAAGGTCACGACCCTCAACCTCGCATCCATACGCCTAATTAGAGATAAGGACACTTTTTAGAAAATCTCAGATGCAAAAAAAGTACGGAAATTCCCCCAAATAACCCCAATTGACCCACCAGGTCTGGTTTAAACCGAAAATGAACATATGTCAAAATAGGAATTGATTTGAGGGTCACAACCCTCAACATCGCATCCACACGTCTAATAAGAGGTAAGGACACTTTTTAGAAAATCCCAAACCGTAAAAATTATAGAAATGCCCCCAAATAACCCCAAACGACCCACTCGGTCTGGTTTAAATCGAAAATGAGCATATGTTGAAACAGGTATCGATTTGAAGGTCACGACCCTCAACATCGCATCTACACGTCTAATAAGAGATGAGGACACTTTTTAGAAAATCCCAAACCCAAAAAAGTAAAGAAATGCACCCAACTAACACCAAACGACCCACCCTAATTTCGTCTTTTGGTCTTTGTTCTTAGTTCTCTTTTCATGTGATGAACAGCAAGCTTCCCAAAGAGACTGTGGGAATTTTTTCGGCTGAGGAGAGAGAAGCTCTAGCGATTTGAGAGTGAGGGTCTTGGTGCTTGTTTTTGGGTGATGGCCAGCAGGCCATTAGCTTCGGCTGATGGTCTTCCTCCTCTTCCCATTTCGAGGGAGGAGGAAGGTAGGGGTACTGTGGAAGGCTGTTGTGATTCAGGTTCGACAGGTGGTGGTGTTGGAGGTGGGGCCTCCTCCTCGGGTGGTGGTGCTGTGGTGGCTGGCTCGGGGCTGGTTCAAAATGACGGGCCTATGAAGAAGGGAGTGTCGTGGGCAGCTCTCTTTCAATCTTCTTCTAGTTCTTTAAACAATGATGGTCTGGAGTTGAGTTTTATTGAGCCTTCTTTTATTGGGAGCAACCGTGTTGCTCAATGTTCTTCAGCTATGTTACGGGCAGAATTATTAAAATGGAAGAACACCCTTCTTGGCACTTCATTGGTCATGGACCAAGTTTTACGTTTGTTAAGGAAGTCTTGCTGAAACAATGGTGCATATCTGGTCATGTGGATATTAATCTTCTTGATAGTGGCTTTTTTGTTTTTCGTTTCAACTTGGAGGAAGATAAGGCCAAAGTTCTTGAAGGGGGGCCTTGGACTGTGCAGTGGAGACCATTAATCCTTCGGCCTTGGAAACCAGGGATGAAGCTTGAAAAGGTGGAATTGAACTCCATCCTGTTTCGGTCACTCTCCCCAACCTTCCTTTTCATTTCTGGAATGTGGAGGCCTTGAGCTCGATTGCAAGTGTCTTGGGCAAGCCGATATCCACGGATAAGATGACAAAGACTCAAGAGTGACTATCATATGCTCGGCTCTATGTTGAGATAGAAGCAAACCATGAATTTTCGGATCAAGTGGAGGTTCATGATGATGATGGTCTGGTCTTTTACCAAAAAGTTATATATGAATGGAGCCCTCCTCGGTGTAACAGTTGTAAGGTTTTTGGGCACTCAAGTGGGCAGTGTGGCGTTAATCCTAGCATGCAAATGACCTCTAGCCAGAAAGAGTGGAGGGTGAAGGCCGGCAAGGGGCCTCAGGTGGCTAGAGCAACTAGTGGACGTGGCACTCAGGCCATGCATGGTGGAGGTGCTGGGCAGCAAGTTCAAAGTTCAAATTTTGAAAATATGACAGGTGGCAGATCTGTTGGGATTGTGTCTTCCACAAATATGGAAGCTCAATTCAGTGGAGGATCCTAGCAATATCCATTCTATGGAGAAGACTACTGGAATTTCAAAAAAGCTACCAAATTCCAGCCCAAAGAATTTGGCTGACAAGGGGAAGAAGATTGTATATCGCAATGCATTCGCTTTGTTGGAGGATCTAACGGAGGAAGTTCCCTATGACCCCACTGAATTGATGTTGGATGCTGACTCATGCAACATCCTTCTAGGGAAGGATTTGGAGTGTGAGCAAGATTTTGGAGATCCCCCACATAAAGAAGGTGAGGAGGAGGGGGAATTGGTGCTTCATTCAATAATCCTTCACAGCCATGTAAGGAAAGAGATTAATGTAATGGCTAGAGGTGATTTGGTGGGGTTTGATAATCCCACCTTTGCTCAAAATAAGGAAGGGTTTGTGGCAGTTGGGGAGGGAGAGGAGACTATGATTATGGCAAGAGATAATGCGGCAACACCTACTATGGAAACTACAGATTGGGGGGGCCCTATTAGGGAGTCCTTATTGCAAATCCTAGAGGATGGTGACAAAACTAATGGAGAACAATCTAATCTGAAAGAGACATCCACCAAGGGAAAGAAAATTTTGGGTAGCAGTATTCTAAGGGGTCCACTTTTAGAAGGTATGCCCTCTATCCCTAACCATGCAATTTCGTTGAACTCAGATAAGGAAGGGAGAGCTATGAGGGAGATAGGGAAAAAGAGATTGTTGACTTCTTTTAAACCTCAACGTATCGAAGTGGTTCCTAGCCAAAGTTCAAATCAGAAAGGAAATGATAGTGGTTCGGCTTTTGGGGGTAAGAAGCTAGCTCCCCCTCCCCTCCAACGTTCTCAATGAACTGCCTTTGTTGGAATGTGTGAGGCTTGAATGCTCCGGAGTGTGAAAAGGACCCTAGCTGATAACAATTATAAAATGGCTATTCTTCTAGAAACAAAAATCAAAGAGGGGAATGTTGACTCTACTTTCCAAAACCTGAAAAGGGGATGGAAGTTTAGTCATAACTATAGTCAGGAGCACCATACCCGTATATGGGTTGGCTGGGATGTAGGCTGTCTTATGGTGGACGTTCTAAAGGCTACTATTCAATTGATCCACATGAGGATTTCTGTTATTGGGACTTCTTTGTCCTTCCTTTGTACTGCTGTATATGCTCTAAATTCTCTTGAAGGTCGAATGGATCTTTGGAGGGAGATAACTAACATTGCTTCAGGAGTTGTTGAGCCATGGGCTGCTATGGGAGATTTCAATACGGTTAGACACCAAAATGAGAAGATGGGAGGGGATGCTATCCATTAGGGGGTGGTTGATGAATTTAATTCCTGCATTTTCAATTCGGGACTGGCTGACCTGAAATGGAGAAGGGAATTTTTCACTTGGAATAATAACCAAAGTGGAACTCATAGAATCTGATACAAATTGGATCGAATCCTTGTTAATACTGCTTGGCTGGACAAGTTGCGCTTCTCGGAAGCGAACTTCCTTTGCCGGGGATATCTGACCACAGCCCGATTGCTCTCAATATTTTGGACAAGTTCAATTCTGGGCCTAAACCGTTCAGGTTTTTTGATGGTTGGACTCACCATAGAGACTATGATGAAGTGGTAAAAAGGGACTGGCTGAAGGCTATAAATGTCTACTCAAACCCCATTTTGAGATTTGTTGCGAAGTTAAAGAATGTGAAATCTGAACTTAAATGTTGGAATAAGAAGAGTATCGGAGATGTTTTCAAAAATGTCAAGGATGCAGAACATGATCTTGGCCGAATTCAGCATGACCTCTCTCTTAAGCCCCTTGATGATTCCCTTGTTGTCTTGGAGAAGGAAGCTAAAGGCAAGTTGTGGGCGGCGTTGCAAATGGAAGAAAGGTTTCTTAAAGAGAAATCAAGGGTTAGGTGGCTTGAGTTGGGAGATGGCAACAACAGTTTTTTCCACAAGTCCATGCAAAGTAGGCAAAACAGAAATCATATCTTGGAGGTCAGGGATCAAGCTGGAAATATCCTCACCAATCCTAAGGATATCAAAGAAGAGGCTGTTCTTTTCTATAAGAACCTTTTTGGGTCAGATTACCACTGATTTGGGCTCTTGCCCCCCTTCGATTCCCCTCTCGGGGGTGGTCTCTGACTCTCAAAATATGGAGCTCGGCAAGGAGGTAAATGGAGAGGAGGTTAAAAGAGTTGTGTTCAGTTTAAAAGACTCTAAAGCCCCAGGGCCTGATGGTTTCGGGGCTGGCTTTTACAAGCACTTGTGGGAGGTCATAGGTGAGGAGCTAACACATGCTATCCAATGGTTCTTTGCGAACTCCTTCATTCCCCGTTCTATAAATGCAACCTTTATTACTTTGGTTCCGAAGTCTGGAGATGTCTCCACTTTTGCGGAGTTTTGGCCTATTGCTCTTTGCAACCTCCTATACAAGATTACCACTAAAATCCTTTCCAATAGGATCCAGCATGTTATTGGGAGTGTGGTCAGCCATAATCAGTCAGCTTTCATCAAGGACAGGTCTATTGTTGACAATATACTTGTTTGCCACGATATTGTGCAGGGTATCGAACAAAAAGCCGCCAATCCTATTATAGTTTTGAAGGTGGATCTTCACAAGGCCTACGACTCTCTAAGTAGGAAATTTTTGTTTGTTGTGATGGAAAGAATGGGATTCTCTGACAAGTTTATAGGGTGGGTGAAAGCCTGTGTAACCACTCCTATGTTCCCTATCCTCATAAATGGTAGTCTGGCAGGTTTCTTCAGTGGAGGGAGAGGGATTAGACAAGGGGATCCACTGTTCCCCTACCTTTTCACCCTTTCTATGGAGGCCTTCTCTAGAATTATGCATAGACTTGAGATTGATGAACAGATTAAGCTGCTGCCCCGTTGCAAATCATTCCACCTTTCACACCTCATTTTTGCAGGCGATCTTATAATTTTTGTGAAGGGGAACCGTGATTCAATTTTAGCTAGTTTGGGGGGTCTGGATGAGTTTGCTGCCCTCTCCAGGCTTCAACTTAATAGATCTAAGTCCTCTATTATATTAGGGGGCCTTAGCCAAACTAGCAGTCTGGAACTTTTGGATTTAACGGGATTTTCAGAAACCAAGCTGCCTATTAGGTATCTTGGAGTCCCTCTTGTGTCTGGCAGGTTATCCATGAAAGATTGCAGCCCCATCTTGGATTTGGTTCGTCAAAAATTGGAGGGGTGGAAGGCTAGATTACTGTCTTATGCTGGTCGCCTTCAACTCTTGTCTTCAGTTCTTCAAGGAAGTTACATTTACTGGGCAGGGATTTTTGGCCTTCCTAGTAATGTTTTTTTTTTTTCGATAGGTAAGTTGTGTGTGTATAGAAGAAGAAAAGAAAGATACAAAAGAAGGCAGCCCTCTCCACCCCTTAGACAGATCTAAGGATTAGGAAAAGGCCCCAAACCTCCGAGGACAAACCCCTCGTAACTACAAGGAAAAGACACCCAACCCAATCACGGAGGCGTAAACTAGACCTTACCATAAGCATCATCAAGGATCAGCCGCAACAGGTCTTCATGAAACTCAGGAGGGTACAAAATAGTTTCCCCATCCCCTGATGACCCGAATCTGGTTTCTTTGGAGACTCAAGCTAAGGTGAAATTATGGGAAGCCTTGGCCATTGAAGAAAAGTTTTTCAAGGAGAAGTCTAGGGTGAAACATATTTAGCTGGGGGATGGTAATAATCGTTTCTTTCATAAATCCATGCTTTGTAGGCAGCATAGGAGGCATATTCTCGAGATTACAGGGGAAGGAGGTGACATTGTTAAGGATCCTAGCCGAATTAAAGATGAAGCTGTCTCTTTTTACAAGAAGTTGTTTGGATCTGATTTGGTGGATGGTGGTTGTTTTCCTAACTCAGTCCCCTTGCAGAATGGCTTGTCCCTCTCTCAACAGGGAAGTCTTATTGGTAGGGTGTCCAATAAGGAGATTATGGAGGTTGTGTTTGCTATGAAAAATTCCAAAGCTCCAGGACCGGATGAGTTTGGGGCTGCTTTCTTCAAACATTCTTGGGATGTGGTTGGGGAAGATTTGACTTTGGCAGTGAAATGGTTCTTCAGTAAGTCTTGCCTCCCTAGTTCGATTAATGCTACATTTATTAGTCTTATTCCTAAGACGGGGGATGTCTCTTCCTTTGCTGGTTATAGGCCCATAGCCCTTTGCTTATAAGATCATTACAAAAATCTTATCTAATAGATGACAAGGTGTGGTTGGGCAGGTGGTGAGTGATTCCCAATCTGCATTTATCAAAGGAAGGTCTATTGTGGACA
Organism: Telopea speciosissima; assembly: GCF_018873765.1. Taxonomy (NCBI): domain Eukaryota; kingdom Viridiplantae; phylum Streptophyta; class Magnoliopsida; order Proteales; family Proteaceae; genus Telopea; species Telopea speciosissima. The sequence continues at coordinate 41,644 of NW_025317647.1, forward strand.
ACATCCTTGTCTGTCATGATGTGGTCCGAGGGATTGCGCAGAAAGGTACTAGCCCTACAGCAGTTTTGAAGATTGACCTTCATAAAGCTTATGACTCCCTTAGTAGGAAATTCTTGTTTGAGATGATGGAAAGAATGGGTTTCCCTCAGAAGTTCATTGGTTGGGTGAAGGCTGTTGACACTCCCTGTTTTTCAATTCTATTAAATGGAAGTCCGGCTGGCTATTTCAAAGGGGGAAGGGGAATTCGGCAAGGGGACCCTATTTCTCCCTATTTGTTCACTATTGCTATGGAGGGGTTTTCAGCCTTGATGAGGAAGTTGGAGGTTGAGAGTAGGATCAGTCTTCTCCCCAGATGTAAGAGCTCCCACCTCTCACCTTATCTTTGCAGATGATTTGATGATCTTTATGAAGGCTACTATGGATTCTATTTCGGCCTGCCTGGGGGCCTTGGATGAGTTTCATACCTACTTTGGGTTGTAGCTCAACAGGGCTAAGTCCTCTATTATTTTAGGGGGCCTTACCCATACGGCCAGACTGCAACTTTTGGAATTTACGAATTTTGTGGATACCAAGTTACCTATTCGGTACCTAGGTGTTCCACTCATCTCTCGGAAGCTGGCTTTTGTAGATTGCTCCTCCATTTTGGATCGGGTGCGGAGTAGGCTTAATGGTTGGAAAGCTCATCTTTTATCTTTTCCAGGGCGATTACAACTCTTGAGCTTTGTTCTTCAAGGCTGCTACATTTATTGGTCAGGAATTTTTGGCCTGCCTGGTGCTCTCAAGAGAAAGCTGGAATCCATCTTCTCCAATTTCCTTTGGTCTGGCCCGTCTCTTGATCGTAAGGTACATTATATTTCTTGGGACAGGATTTGCAAACCTTAGACTGAAGGGGGCCTTGGTATTAGGATAATTTCAGATATGAATATGGCGGGTATTCTTAAGCAAATTTGGTGGATTGCCTCTAAAAAGGACAGTCTTTGGGTTAGGTGGGTTTATGCCCGCTATCTAAAAAATGACTCTATTTGGACTGTTAAGATTCCCCAAAACTGCTCTTGGGTTTGGCGGAAAGTTCTCAAGTTTAGAGATTTGGTTGAGCCTCACATCCATCATATTATTGGGAATGGCCAATCTACTCGACTTTGGTTGGATAATTGGCATCCCAAAGGGGTTTTGATTAAAAGGTTTGGGGATCGAGTTCGGTATGATGCTGGTTCTACCCGGCTTGCCTTGGTATCGGACTTTATTAGAGGTTGTATGTGGCATTGGCACCCCCCAGGGCTCTTTTGATTTGATTACAATTTCTAGGGATCTCCCTAGTATCCCCATTGTGAATGGGGAGGAGGATCTTATTGTTTGGAAGGAAAATCCTAATGGCCTCTTTACTACTAAGTGGGCTTGGGACTAAGGTGGTTTGGCATAGCCTTGTTTGGTTTCCTAGTTTTCTACCTAGGCATTCTTGTACTACCTGGAGATGTCTTATGGGTGGGCTCCCAACTGAGGACCAACTTATTAGAAGGAATATTGGAGTTGGGCAGAATTGCGTCTTCTGTTGGGGGGGGGGGGGTTTGGAAAGCCATGCCCATCTATTTTTTGGCTGTCCCTTTTCTAAGACCATTTGGGATAGGGTTTAGTTCTAAGTGCTCTCAAAGTGGTAAAGGACCTGCTGGCCTTTTTGATGTGGTAAATTGGCTCTCTCATGTGGTTTGTGCTAATAACAAGTTAGATGTTATCCCCAAGTTGGCTTTCTGTGCGATGGTTTATCATGTTTGGTGGGAGAGAAATCAACGCCTCTTTAGTAATCAGTCAAGGTCTTATGATAAAATCCTTCAAGATATCAACTTTGATGTGGTCACTAAAGCCTCTCATTGTCCATTTTTGGTTGACCACACCCCCAGAAATCAGTTCTTGGCTGATATGTGGAGGATCCAGGTGCAGTGGGCTGTCTCGGACCCCAAAGCTTGTTCTTGGCCGAAACCCCCCACTCACTTGGTCACGCTCCATAGTGATGGGTCCTTGAGAGGAGATAGAGCTGCTTATGGTGGTCTTATCCGTAATACCACAAGAGATCAGGGCTTATGTTGGTAAAGGTGTGGAGGCTTCGGTTCTTAGCATGCAGTTGGTAGCCATTCACAGGGGGGTGGCATTGTGTTTAGAAAGGAATCTTCGACATGTTTCTTTTTTTTTTTTTTTTTTTTTTTTTTTGATAAGTAAGAAATATATTACGAAGGAAAAGGAAAAAAATACAAAAAAGGCATCCTTTAAGAACCCAAAAGAGGAGAAAAGGACCCTAGACAAGAGAGGGCATGCCCTATCCAAACAACAAGGAGGAAGACACCCCTCCAAGGCTACATCCTATAATAGGTTACAAACTCTTTATCTTGCTTTATGAGAATCGC
>NW_025317648.1:0-43971 GCF_018873765.1 Telopea speciosissima
CGGATTTTGGAAGGACTTGCATAAAGTGGTTGCCATATTAGAGCCAGTGGTGGTAGTACTAAGGATGGTTGAGAGAAGAAGCCTACCTTGGCCCATATTTATGCTGCCACTTAAAAAATGAAGGAAATGGTTAGAGCTGCTATACCTCGAAGTGCAAAGTCCTACATTAAGATCATTGATGAGTAGTGGGAGAAGCACTTGAGTCATCCATTGCATAAAGCTGGTGAGTTCAACATACTTTACACTTTAAATGTTAAAACTTTTTTACATTTTCATATTCAAAACCCAAAGGCATTAAGTCACTAACAAATTATATTTGTGGTGTCTACTTTACCAGCATACCATTTGAATCCAAAGTATCAGTACTCCCATGATCTTGGGCTAGACACAGATTTGTTAGTGGCAATTCAAGCTGTTATTAAGAAGTTGGAGCCCAATCCAAAGATACAAACTACCTGCAATGATGAGGTGAGAGTATGGGACTTTGGTAGTTAGTTTATGAATGTAATTACTAAATAACAAATACTAATGCCTCTAACAATGTTTGAAATTTAAAATGAAAATAGATCAAATACTTCAGAGAGGCCTTAGCAAGTTTCGGTCGACAAGCTGCAGTGGAGGGTAGACAAAAGTCAGACCCTGGTAGGTGGCATGATATTACATTTATGAATTATAATTTTATCCCTTTGGAATATACATATTCTTAATATTCTATATTTATAATGCAGCCGACTGGTGGGTGCTTTATGGTACAAGTTCACCCAACCTGAGGAAGGAGCAGTAAGAGTGCTCTCACAAACTTGTTCATCCTCCGGATGTGAGCGCAACTTAAGTAAATTCTCATTGATACATTCAAAGAGGCCGAACAGGTTGGGTAGCGAATGACTACAGCAGCTTGTGTATGTGCACTATAATATGAGATTAAGGATGAGGCACATACGTGAAGGAATTGAAGCCAATGACAAAGAACCCATTGAACTGTCCAACATTTTCCAGGAGAACTCTGATGAGGATGAGGATCCCCTATTCCAGTGGGTGAGGGATCGTGGTACACCCGATATGGATCAGCCTGGGGGTAGGCCCAACCCCACCATTACGTCTGTAACTGGTACTGATGTTGAGGAATATATGTCGCAAGAGGGGCGTGCACATTCAGCGTCACCGAGACCTTTTGAGCCTGCTGTAAGAAGTCCTGCTGATGATGATGATGATGGTGGTGATGATGACAGTGGTGATGGTGATGGTGGTGGTGGTGGCATACAGAGTGGTGATTATTACAATGATCGTCATGAGGGAATGCGCGAGCAGTATCAGTTGGAACGCAGGAGGACCTTGTGCGTTTCACAGGTGAGTCTCAAATTACGCATGCCACTCAAGATCAAGACCATGGTGGCCACACTAAAACATACAATAGAAAGAAGGGTCGCAAACACTCACATGCTCAGGATGATGACAACAATATGAACACCATGCTTATAAGTTTCAGAAGCATGAGTATAGATACTACTAGTGAGCATCAGTTATGGCATTCATCTCAGCATCATCATGGCTATGACTATGGCCAGGAGAGCATCGGTTCTGAATATAGTGGCTATGGTCAGTTTGGGCAGTCAGCAGTTGAGTTTGACAATCAAAGCACTGGGTCAGGTTTTGGGTACATATTCCCAGTCCCAAACCAGTCATACACGCCTCAAACTCAATATGAGAGGAGCAGTGGATCTCATACCTCATACCAACAACCTCCCATGTACCCCAGGATAGGGAGTTTGGTATATGTTGATGACAACACTTATATGGAGGCTGTGTCACACTATGTGCAACACTTCAGCAATTCTATGACATGAGAATTTTTTGTGGATCAATATGGGGAAGAATTCATTACTTGATCACATTTTATGTAACAAATTCAGAGAAGATTGATGTAATGTACTTATTATTTGAATGTTTTGATTGATATATACTAAATTGAATGTTTTGATTGCTAATTTGCTATGTATTACTAAATTATGTGTAAAGTAGGTTATTTTAGTACGACTTGTCGCCTACTAACCTATGGTCTAAAGTGAAACTCATATTTGGACTTGTTTTTTGGGAAATCTGGGCATGCCATTGTGTTTAAATGGCCTGAAATAGGCTGAATACCAAGTTTCAGACTTAAAATATGTGTAAAACCCACCGAGTTGGGGGTCCGAGTAAAAAAAAAAAAAAAATGCAGTAACTCGCCGAGATCTCGACTCGTCTTGGTTTTTGGTTGGGCCGAGATGCCTCCGAGACCTGAGTTTTAGAACCTTGGTTGCTGTCCTATTGTATACCTTTATGTACCTAAAATACACTTGTATTTATGATAATCTCTCTTATATATATACAACATTTGCTTGGCAAGGGCTGCAGCCCTCGGTTGTGGAAGGGGTGGAAGAGGAAGAGGGAAAGGGGCTGTTAACCTTGATGCTGAATTCGAGCCCCTATTCTTCCAAAATGCGGAGGAAGAAATTAGATTTGGGGAGCATTTCATGGCAAAAAATGTGGAAGAAGAACGTGGGGTGATTCTCGAAGACTTAAAGGCTTTTAAAGTCCATGAAAGGTTCGAGAGACAAGGGTGGCTGCCTATGATTCAGCCGGAACGCCACTGTTATCCTTGTCTTGTTCGACTCTTTTATAGTAACCTCGCCTACAGACATGAGGGGGGTGATTTCTATGTGACAAGTTATGTGAAGGGCGGGATTTCTCCTTCAATACCAGGCAACTGGCCCAAATATTAGAGACCTCTAATGAAGGGGAATGGAGGTATTGCCCTCCAAGGACAGAGACCGAGTTCTTGTCACGTGTAGAGATACGATGGGTCTTCTCCGTACTCACCGACTGGACATCATACGATAGGTTGATGTCAGAGCTTGACTTCATTCCATCTGCTCGGGTTCTCTCCAGGATTTGTGGCCATAACGTTGCTCCAAAATCAGGCCATCGCACTGAGCTTTCTTCGTTGCAGATCATTACTGCCTACAGTTTGTACACTGGATATGAGATGTGTCTGCCCTATCTTATCATGCGTACCATGGCTTACCTCCATGATCACCCTAGAGCTGGGATCTTACTTTTTGGAAGACTTCTTACCAAGATCTTCCGAAGATTTAGTGTTCCACTTCTAGATGAGGAGACCTCCACAAGGAGGGTATTGAACGTCAATAGGGTCACTCTGGTCAAAATGCACATTCAGATGCCACCCTTCTCTCCTGAGTTAGGCCATCTTGACAGTACTGAGCTTGGACAGTAAGGAGTAGCAGAGGATAAACCTATATATGAGGAGGAGGAGGATGTACCCACTGAGACTCAGGCTCCAGTACCACTCGGAGATCCGGGTGCTTCTTCTTCATCTACCGCCCCACACATTCCTGGTGATGGTATTACATGGGGACAGCTTTTTAGCCGACTCGACAACTTGGAGAGGGCCGTACACCAGGGTTTCTCTTAGTTGTGCGGGCGAGTGGGTGCAGTGGAGGCTCAGTTGTCAGAGTAGAGATCACACTTCTCAGGGCAGGCACCACCACCACCACAGCCATGATCTGATGACTTTCATCTTTAGTTTAGTTTAGCTTTTTACTTCTTTCCTTGTAAGGACCATGTCCTCTATCCTGTATTTAGCTAACTTGATGTAACCCAACCAGCATACCTTGCTGAAATTTTGTATTAACTACTTGATTATATGTATAAGAAGTTTTTAATTTCTTGTCATTTGTGTTTCACAATCAAGTTTCATTTTGTTTATAGCTTTTAATTCAACGAGGTAGACTCACCTTCGGGTTAATGAGTCTAAGATGCTGCTGTGTTATTGATAAACCCAAAATTACTCTGGCCAATTGGAGGCCGCCACCTGTCCCGGCCCAAGGAGGTAGACCATGACAGGACCAGTGAAGGACCAACCACGGGCGCAGACCGTATAGCCCTCCACGAGCACGGACCGCATGACTACCCCCTCCACGGGCGCCGATCCGAATGACCACCCTCGGGGGCGGACAGCCTACAGGTGTGACCTCAGATAAGCACAGGCGAAGACCGACCTGGGGTACAATTTAGACCCCGGACGAAGACCCTGATCTAAGATCAAGGTACCACCGCCGCCATCAACAAGACATGCACCATCTCCAGGACTCTAGACCACCGCCTATCAGCTGTACAGTCCCAGACGGACACAAACACCAGTCACCTCATCTGACAACGTATCAATGTCTATCCGCTAGGTAAATCAGCCCTACAAGGATACTACCTCCTGTAGGAGACAACCAATCATGGAAGAAACCTACTACTTAGGAACTCTATCAACTACGAGGACAACTCGTCATCAATTGGGACTCTCCACACCGCCACATTCCGCTATAAAAGGGAAGGTACTCTACCCCTCAAAATCATCTTGAATTCTAATCATTCATCTGTTTGCTCAGAGAGATCTAACTTAGGCATCGGAGAGTCCTAGGCCGGAACCACACCGGTTCTCCTTTGTCACTCTGGTCCTTTAGCAAGTTACGACACTCGAAGGGACCACCGGACGATTTCTTGACGCAACAAATTGACGCCGTCTGTGGGAACGACGTTAGCCATCAGACCTACTAGCTCGATTCCACCATCACTCAATGGCACCACAGGGTTAGAAGACCGCTCCCTCCACCAACAATGCTGCGAGGGAGGGGAACGGATCACCTCCTCCAGAGAGCTCGCGTCGCAGAGCCAATGATCCTGTCTCTCAGGAGAGGGAGGTCCCAGAGAACCAACAAGTTGAGGTAGTTGAACTCTAACCTGAAGCAGCCGTGGAGCCAACACCTGATCCTAATGCACTGGCGACTGTGGGTCAGATCAATGACTTGCAGCGGCAGATCCTCAACGATCAACGACTCTTTCGAGACTACTTGAGGCAGCGCGCGACATTTCATTGTCGCAGGGCGTTGCCAGCACCAAGGACAGATCCTGTCCCTCGACAGGAGCAGAGCCCTAGGAGGTCACCTCCCAGGGGTGACAGGTTAGAGAGGTACTCCAGGCGCGCAAGTGCTACTCACTAGCGGGGGGATCCCTCCCAGCAACCCAGGAGAATAGCGGACCTCCCAGTACGATCAGACCGTGGGAGGACACCATCACACATGTCCGTGGTACCTATACCAGAAGGGTCTATCAGAAGGTTGGTGTTCCAAGGTCGATTAGGAGGAAGTCACACACCACGGCGGAGCCGGACCTACCGAGAAGAAAGACCCTTACGTTCATGCAAAGGTTCATCGCGACGTGATCATTCACCATCCCGCCAACACTCAAGACAATAGACTCCGAGACTTGGACGAGAAGTTGGAAGGATTGAAGAAACAGACCAAGGGCGAGACACATTCAGTACCCAGGCAACATCCATGCTCAGAAGAGATCATGTCACCCTCACTCCCCTCCAGGTTCAGGTTACCCACCTTTGAACTCTACAGTGGTACCACGGACCCCAATGACCATATCAACTACTTCAACGGGATGATGACCCTATATGGGGGATCAGACGTGGTCTCCTGCTGAGCATTCCCTGCATCCCTCAAGGGTGCCGCTACTTCGTGGTTCTCTAGACTACGACCGAGGTCAATAGGTTCGTTCGCAGAGTTATGTGAAACTTGATTCGTCACACGCTACCTTTACGAGCTTGAGTGTCAGCGAAGAAGACCACGGTCCAATCCTCAGCGTGATCTGTGGAGACACCTGGGGAGTCCCTCGGAGAGTTCGTCGGCCAGGTTTACTAAGAAAGGAGTCCTTGGAGGTCCGAGACTTAAACGACCAGACCCAGTATGCAGCCTTGGCTGAGGGCATCAGAGACCTAGACTTGATCAAAGACCTAGCACGTCATGAGACCAGGACCATGAAGGAGCTTCTGAAGCGGTGTAACGAGTTCGCCAACATGGCCGAGGTACTATAAGCCCTGAAGAAGGTGATCGAAGCCAAGCCACAGGATAACAAGAGGTTGGCGCCGGATGACTGCAAAGAAAGCAAGAGGTCGAGGACCGAGCGCCGACAGGAGAAGGGCGACCGTCCATCCGAAAGGACCGACTGTCGCCCAGAGAGGAGTGAGAGAGCAAGCAGCCCAGAGTTCATACCCCTGAACACCACCAGGTCCCAGATCCTTATGTAAATCCATGATCGTGACCTGCTCCGTTGACCACGACCTATGCTAGCAGGACCTAAGAAGCGTAACCCAAACAAGTACTGTCTCTTCCACAAGGATAATGGACATGACATAGAAGATTGCTACAAACTAAAGAGGGAGATAGAGCAACTTGTAAGGGCAGGGAGCTTGAACAAGTGAAAAGCCAAGGGTCCACGCCCAAAAGGAATAGGCGTCGACTCTTGGAGAGAGAAGGGAGAGAAGAAAGAGAGTGATGAAAATAAATAAATAAATAAATATATACCGGGTGCAGACCGAAGGCGACGGGCACCTAGCTCGACAGGCGCGGATCAAAGCCTACGGGCGTGGATCGAGTACACAGGCGCGGATCGAATACACAGGCGCGAATCAAGGCCCGATAGGCGTAGATCAAGGCCTACGGGCATGGATCGTTAGGGGCGGATCGAGGCTCGACAGGCACGGATCGAGGCCTACGGGGGTGGATCGACGGGCGCAGATTGAAGCCTACAGGAGTGGACCGAAAAGGCCGTAGGCGACAGGCCATGGGCATGAGGGACGAGGATTGAGGTTCGAGGTCCAAGGTCGAAGTTTGAGAGGGTTCGAGGTCAAGGTTTGAACAAAGATGTGGCTGTGGCCAAAGATTAAATGAAGTAAAAAAAAAAAAAAAAAAAAAAAAAAATTTGCCACCGCCAGAGGGCGTAGGCGACTAGCCATGGGCATAGACTAGGATCGAGGTTCGAGGTCGAGGTCCGAGGACGAGGTACGAGGTCCGAAGTCCGTGGTCGAAGTTCGCGAGGGTTCGAGGTCAAGGTTCGAACAAAGATATGTTTGTGGCCAAAGATTAAATCAAGTTACAAAAAAAAAATTTCCACAGGCAAGGACCGTAGGCGACAGGCCATGGACGAGGTTTGAGGTCGAGGTCCAAGGTCGGAGTTCGCGAAGGTTCGAGGTCAAGGTTCGAGCAAAGATGTGTCTGTGGCCAAAGACCAATTCGAGTCAATACAAAAAAAAAAAAAAAAGGGAAGTACAAGACGTCAAATTTGTTGTGAGTTAAAGGTTTAGAGGCAGAGTCCGAGAAGTTCATGGAGTTTGAGATGGTTCAAATACCAAGGTTGGAATACCAAGGATTGAGTACCAAGGGTCGAGATTGAGGAAGGGCCAAGCTGGATGGACTCTATACTCAAGTACCTACAGAACGACATCCTATCAGGGGACAAGGTTGAGGCAAGGAAGATAAGGATGAGAGCTGCAAAGTACTGTTAGATGTGTATAGCCTTGTAATAAGGGTAGTTTTGGTACTAGTCTTATTACTAGTTACCTTATTATGTAATTATGTATTTTCTAATTTTTACCTTTTACCTCCCTAGGGAGTTAGATGTAATACTTTCATTTATGCCATTGAAGTAATGTAGATGTGTGGAGTCTCTCCAACACAAGTAATTATAACCAAAACTATTCTCCTCTCTCCTCTCTTGTCTCTTGTCTCCTTCTTCCTTCTCCTATTTCTCCCTCTTCTCCTTCTTACCTCCTTAACCTAAAATCTAACTTGGTATCAAAGCCTTAGGGTTTGAGAGTCGAATCCAGCTTCTTGTCCTCATTCTTTCCTTCTCTTTGAAACCCTAGGACATAAAGGGTTTCAAGGAGAAGCTTCCTATGTAAAGGATATGCTGAAAGGACTATGAAATAGGTTCAAAATAACCTATTCTAGTGTTTGCTACTGCTGTTCGAGCTTTGATGTAGCTCATTTGAAGATTTGATGTTGTTCTAGCTAGTGCTAGAGTTATCGCCAGCTCCATATTGCAGTCCCTGTATCTCCTTCTCTTGATATGGGTTTAAAGGTTGGAGTAGCTGACTAGAATCGCCCAAGGGTATTGTTCAAGAGCCATGTGCATCCCCTTGCTGGTTGAAAGCTCAATCTGAGCACAACTCCATTTTCGTGGAATCTGTTTCTGCCCAGGTAAAAAACGGAGAATGTCTGATTCTCTTTGTTGTTGCATTTGGACTGCAATATGCTGTCTCCTTTGTTGAGTAATGCCTGTGCACAACTTTTGTGAAGCTTTTGAACTTGTCTAAGGTTGATAATATCCCTTGGAGAGTATTAGGGCGAAGTATTCTCAACGCTGTTTCTGTTCTTCTCTTGTATTTGGCTTTTTTTTTGGGTTGAGTGTGTGCTCCCCACTTGGATTGGTATCCTAGTATATGGTCAAGTGCCATTTTCCTTTCAAGATGACTGGTACAGAGTCTTTTGAGCTTGGTACGGCTGATTCCCCGCCTCCCTCAACAACAGTCCCTCAGTTGGTTTATGAGAACACACACCTCCATATTTCTTTTGTGAAGCTTGATGGTACTAATTACCTGGATTGGTCACACTCTGTGAAGCTTTCCCTTAGGAGCAAAGGGAAGCTTGGATACATCACAGGCACTATCACAGCCCCAGCACTCGGTTCCCCTACTTATGATAAATGGGAGACTGAAAATTCTACAGTCATGACATGGCTCATCTTCTCTATGAAGCTTGAGATTGGGAGAAGGTTTATCAGAAAAGAGACTGCTAAGGCAATCTGGGATACGCTGAAACCTTTGATAGAGTGGGTGATTCTGCCAAGGTCTATCAGCTTTACCAAAAAATTCACACAATGAGGCAGGGTGACAGAACTATTTCTGAGTACTACAGTGCTTTCCTTAGCCTTTTGGAGGAGTATGACCACTACAGGGATCTTCATTTGTCCAACCCAGAGGATGAAGCAAAGGTGTATCGGACTCTTGAAAAAGAGCGTGTCTTCTCTCTACTTGGTGGTCTAAACCCTGACTATGAACCAGTCAGGCTCCAACTTTTGGGCCGATCTCCACTTCCATCAAGAAGTGAGGTCTGTAGTTATCTCCAGAGTGAGGAGACTCGGCGTATTACTATGGCACCAACATCAGCATCCTCTCTTGAGAGGTCCGCCCTTCATTCCAGCTTTGTCCGGGATACTCGTGGAGGTGGTAGAGGCCAAGGGCCCAACCGTGAGGATGCCAGTACAGTGGAGACAGTTGGTGCTAGTGGGGTTAGAAGAGACAGATTTAAGTGTGATCATTGTGGGCGAACTGGGCACACCAAGGATAGGTGTTGGTCTCTTCATGGTCGCCCTCCTGGTGCCCGAGGTCGTGGTGGTCGTAGAGGGGGAGATCGTGCCCACTCCGTGCTGACGGAGGTAGATGCTACGCAGGATGATTCCACCTTTATGGATGCAGTGGTTCGCCGGGTCGTGTCTCAGCTGAGCACATTCTCTACATCTACAGTGGCCAGCTCATCATCATCATCAGCCCTACAGGTCTCCACCTCTGCCTCTACTGCAACCCAGTCTTGGGTCATTGACTCTGGTGCCACTGATCACATGACTGGTACGTCCCATTATTATGATTCCTATACTATTTGATCGGGAAAGGATAAGGTTAGGGTTGCTGATGGCTCCCTTTCTTCCATATCTGGTAAGGGTAACGTTCCTGTGACATCATCTATTTCCCTCACTTCTGTTCTTCATGTCCCTAACCTAACACTGAATCTTTTATTTGTGAGTCATTTGACTAAGTCATTAAACTGTTGTGTCACCTTTTTTCCTTCTCACTGTCTTTTTCAGGATTTGGTGACGAAGAGGATTATTGGTAGTGGACGTGAGGAGCGAGGCCTTTACCTTTTTAACCCTTTATTGCCCACAGCTCAGTCCTATGTGTGTGGACGTACTGATAGTAGTTCTGTGGATTCTGTTATGTTATGGCATCGTCGTCTTGGCCATCCATCTTTTGTTGTAATGAGGAAACAATTGCCTCACTTATTTTCTTCTATTTCTTCGTCTTATGTTTTTCAATGCAAACCATGTATGTTTGCCAAATACTGTCGTTCTTCCTATCCATATCGTGGTAATAGAACTGTTGCTCCTTTCCATATTGTGCATACTGATGTTTGGGGACCTTCCCCTACTACTTCTTTATTTGGCTTTCGTTATTTTGTATCATTTGTTGATGATTTTTCCAGTACTACATGGACTGTTCTTCTGAAACATAAAAGTGATGTTTGTGATGCATTTCAGCATTTTTATCAGATGATCCTTACTCAGTTTGAGACTCGGATCAAAATTGTTCGGTCTGATAAAGGGGGAGAATACATGTTTGGTGGCCTCCAAACCTTCTTTACTGATCATTGCATTATCCATCAGCTTGCGTGTGTTGACACCCCCCAACAAAATGGGGTTGCTGAAAGGAAAAATCGCCATCTCTTGGAGGTTACCCGTAGTCTCTTGTTTGGCATGCATGTCCCTAAGACCTTCTGGTTTGCGGCTCTTCTTACGTCCTCCTTTCTCATCAATCGTATGCCCTACCAAACTTCTTGACTACAAATCTCCCTTGGACATCCTCTCTCCCAGAGTATCTGCTTTCTCTCTTCCTCCTAAAGTCTTTGGCTATGTTTGTTATGTGGATGTTAATAAATCACATCGCACTAAACTTGATCCCAAAGCTCTCAAGTGTCTCTTTCTTGGGTACTCTTCCACTACCAAAGGTTGCAAGTGCTATTATCCCTCTTCTCGTAAGTGCTTCATCTCCAAAGATGTGATCTTCTTTGAGTCTGTCCCTTTCTTTGCACCCTCTCAGCATCCTCTTCAGGGGGAGAATTGTGGAAGTGAACAGGCTGCTGATCTCATTTATTCCTCCCTACCTATCTCTCCCTTTATACTTGACATTGGTAAGCACAGGGCTGTGGATGTGGATGTGAATACAGATTTGGTTGTTGACAGTGGTACTGGTAAGGAGAAGGATTACCATATTGCCTACAAGAGAGGTGAAGGCTTGCATAATGAAGGAAAGAAGACCTACCAAGAGTCCTCTTTGGATCCAGATCCACATCCTGAGATTCATTCTCCTCAATCAGGTGATATTCCTTCCTCTCCATCTGATTTAGACCTTCCCATTGCTGTTGGAAAAGGGAAAAGAGCATGTACTAATCCTATAGCCCAGTTTCTTTCCTATGATGCTCTTTCTCCTACAGGTCTTGCCTTTGTTACTGCTCTCTCTATTGCTTCTATTCCCAGGAATGTTACTGATGCTATGTCTGACCCAAAGTGGAGACAAGCCATGTCCGAGGAGATGATGGCTCTTGAAAAGAATGGTACTTGGCAATTGGTGGATCTTCCTAGGGGACGTGTCCCAGTTGGATGCAGATGGGTCTACATAATCAAGTATAAGTCGGATGGGACTGTTGAGAGATACAAAGCAAGGTTAGTAGCCAAGGGGTACAATCAAGTTTATGGGATTGACTATCAGGAGACATTTGCTCTTGTGGCTAAGCACAACTCTATAAGAGTCCTATTATCCTTGGCTGCCAATAAAGATTGGCCACTATATCAGTTAAATGTGAAGAATGCCTTCCTTCATGGGGACTTGGAAGAGGAAGTGTACATGCAAATTCCACCAGGCTTCAAAATGCCTTCAGCTGAAGGGAAAGTATGTCTCCTCAAGAAGGCTCTATATGGTCTTAAACAGTCACCAAAGGCATGGTTTGAACGCTTTCGACAGGCTATTCTAAAGAATGAATATTCCCAGAGTCAAACTGATCACACTCTCTTTACCAAGCGGGGAGATGGTACCATTACAGCCCTCATTGTGTATGTTGATGCTATTGTAGTCACTGGAGATGATATGGTTGAGATTAAAAAACTGAAAATCTACTTGGCTCACTGTTTGAAATCAAAGATCTAGGTCCCTTGAAGTACTTCTTAGGCATCGAAGTATCAAAGACCAAGAGAGGAATCAACATATGTCAGCGGAAATTTGTTCTTGATTTGTTGACAGAGACAGGGATGTTATGCTGCAAACCAGCAAATTCTCCTATTGAACAGAATCACAAACTAGGAGAAAATTGTGGTCCTTCTCTTGTTGATGCGGGAAAATACCAAAGACTTATGGGGAAACTTATCTATCTTTCTATGACACGCCCAGATATCTCTTATGCAGTGGGAGTTGTGAGCCAATTCATGCATGCCCCCAAGAGTGCCACTTGATGCTGTGTATCGCATTCTCGGATATTTGAAGTCTTCTCCAGGGAAAGGACTATTGTATGCAAGACACGATCACTGAGAGTGGAAGGTTTCACTGATGCCGATTGGGCTGGATCCATTACAGACAGGAGATCTACCTCGGGTTATTGTACCTTGTAGGAGGTAACTTAGTTACATGGAGAAGCAAAAAATAGCATGTTGTAGCCAGATCTAGTGCAGAGGCAGAATTTAGAGCTATGGCTCATGGAGTGTGTGAACTCATTTGGTTGAAGAGACTAGTTCAAGAATTGGGATTTGACACTGAAGGGCCTATGACACTCTATTGTGACAACAAGGCTGCCATCAGTATTGCTCACAATCCTGTCCAACATGACCGAACTAAGCACATTGAGGTTGATAGACACTTCATCAAGGAGAAGATAGACTCTGGCTGTATTTGTACTCCTTTTGTGAAGACTGGTGATCAGGTGGCAGACATCTTCACCAAGGCTCTTGCCTCTCCTCAGTTTGGTACTCTCCTAAGCAAGCTGGGAATGCATGATATATATTCTCTAGCTTGAGGGGGAGTATTAGATGTGTATAACCTTGTAATAAGGGTAGTTTTGGTACTAGTCTTATTACTAGTTACCTTATTATGTAATTATGTATTTTCTACTTTTTTACCTTTACCTCCCTAGGGAGTTAGATGTAATACTTTCATTTATGACATTGAAGTAATATAGATGTGTGGAGATGTCTCTCCAACACAAGTAATTACAACCGAAACTATTCTCCTCTCTTGTCTCTTGTCTCCTTCTTCCTTCTCCTACTTCTCTCTCTTCTCCTCCTTAACCTAAAATCTAACAAGTACACGGTCGTGGACGGGGTTCTATACAAGAGAGGAGTCACTGCACCACTACTCAGGTGCCTAGGACCCAAGGGAGCCAAGTACGCCCTGGTAGAGGTCCATGAGGGGATATGCGGAAGCCACATGGGAAGGCGGGCACTAGCCTACAAAGTCCTCTACCAGGGTTCTACTGGCCACGGATGTAAGAAGAAGCCATACAGTATGCCAAGACTTGCGATCAATGTCAATTGTTCGCCCCAGTACCCCATCTACCCACCACCAAATTGACATCCAAAGTTCAAGGCTTTTTGCCAACTCTACAACATTGACTATCGGCCTGTATCAGTAGCCTACCCACAGGCCAATGGTCAGGTGGAGGTGACAAACAGAACACTGCTAGAAAGAGTTAAAGAAAGCTAGAGCATCACAGCCAAGGAAGGAGGGCAAGCTGACGACGAACTAGGAAGGACCCTACATAATTTCCAAGCAGATATACCCTGGGACTTACCGCTTGAAAATTCCGGGGGGCAAGAAGGTAGACCATGCTTAGAACTAAGAGCATCTGAAGAAGTACTACCATTAAGGGTAGCGGCACTAAGGAAGCACCGCCAGTAAGAGTAGTAGTAGCAATAGTAGAGTAGATAGCATTGTCGGCATCCATGGCACACAATAGAATTCCAGTTTTCAAGGATAATTTGAAATTTTATTTGAGATGATTTGAAGTAAATAGTTTGTTCGGGGCTATATCCGTCTACTTCAGCACTTTCAAGCACCAAGGCGCAATGCCACCAAGGTCTATAGACCACCGCACAATGCCACCAAGGTCCGTAGACCACCAAGGCGCAATGCCACCAAGGTCAAGGTCCGTAGACCACCAAGGCACAATGCCACCGAGGTCCGTAGACCACCAAGGCGCAATGCCACCAAGTCTATATATACATAGAATGAGATTTTTACCTATATACCGGCCCAAGATATGGTGAGGTTCTGCATATGCTCGATCTAGCATGTCTGGCATAAGAAACTGATATGCTGGGACCCGGCAAGATTCTCAGACTCAAGGATAGCTAGCTGTCCTGGCTCCTCAGAATCCTTCATAGATGTGTCAATGGATTGCTCTAAATCCACTACTGATGCAGCCCACAACATAGAGGCAAGCATAGACACAGACCCAGAACCTGTAATCACAAAAGTTCAAAAAAGTTCAAATCAGAGGTGGGTTTCACACTCCCCCAACCTAAAATAAATTTCGTCCTCGAAATTTGACATACCTGGTAAGTAAAAAAGATAAGGATATCTTTCTCACATCACGTCCTCCCGCTCCCAAGATGCCTCACCAGGAGAGTGATTACTCCATTTGACTTTAACAAAAGAGATGGTACGGCTCCTCAGATTATGTTTTTTCTTATCAAGGATTTTTTCTGGTACCTCCTCATATGTCAAATCAGCAACTAGCTCAGCAGGTTGTTGAGGTAAGAGATGCGTAGAATCCGGTATATACTGCCTCAACACAGAGACATGGAAGACATG
Organism: Telopea speciosissima; assembly: GCF_018873765.1. Lineage (NCBI taxonomy): Eukaryota > Viridiplantae > Streptophyta > Magnoliopsida > Proteales > Proteaceae > Telopea > Telopea speciosissima. The sequence continues at coordinate 14,525 of NW_025317648.1, forward strand.
ATGCACACCTGCAAGTGATGGAGGTAGTGCTAGCTTGTAGGCCACTGCTCCAACTTTGGCTAAGAACTCGAAAGGACCAATGTACCTTGGATTGAGCTTCCCTCTTTTACCAAAGCATACAACTCCTTTAGTTGGAGATACTTTTAGGAAAGCCTTCTCTCCAACATTGAACTGTAAGTGCTGTCTTCTCCTATCAGCATAGCTTTTCTGTCGAGACTGGGCAACCCTGATCTTTTCTTTAATAAGATCAACTTTCTCACAAGTAGATTGAACCAGTTCTGGACCCAGAATGCGTCGCTCACCAAGTTCATCCTAATACAATGGGGTGCGACAAGTTCTTCCATACAATGTCTTGAAAGGAGTCATTTCAATAGATGTTTGGTAGCTATTATTATAAGCAAACTCAACCAGGGATAGATGCTTATCCCAGCTGCCACTCATATCTAATGCACATGCCCTAAGCATGTCCTCCAAGGTCTGAATTGTTCTTTCTGATTGGCCATCTGTTTTAGGGGGTGATGTGTTGAGCTATGGTTCAACTTGGTACCCATTGCACTCTGCAGACTCTTCCAAAATCTTGATGTAAATCTGGAATCCCTGTATGACACAATATCCACTGGCACTCCATGTAGCCGAACAATGTTATCAACATATAGTTTAGCCAACTTATCCATGGAATAAGTGATCTTCATGGGAATGAAATGGGCTGTTTTTGTTAGCCTGTCTACAACTACCCAGATGGTGTCCATACCCTTCTTAGTACGAGGGAGGCCTGTAACAAAGTCCATTGTAATCTGTTCCCATTTCCATTCCGGTATAGACAATGGCTGTAGCAATCCACCAGGTCGATGTCTAATAGCCTTGACTTTTTGGCAGGTTAAACATTTGGAAACAAAAGCTGCTACATCATTCTTCATTCCATACCACCACAAGTACTGCTTCAGGTCCTTGCACATTTTAGTACTCCCTGGATGTATAGACACCAAAGATTGGTGTACTTCTTTCAACACCAAATCTTTCAGGATATCAACTGCAGGTACACACAATCTGCCTCTGAACATGAGAACACCACTAAGAGTCAGAGTAAATTTCAAGTCCCTCTGTCTACCTTCCTTGATCTCTTCCATTATTCTTTGAAATTCTTCATCAGAAGATTGGGCTGAAATGATCTGTGCTCTAAGTTAAGGCTCCACAGTTAGCACAACTAGACTCTCAGTGGTATTTCCCCTTACAAAGGTCATGTCCAGATCCTTGAACTCTTTCACTAGATGCTTGTTCAAATGTATCATTTTTGTTGACCAGTCTGGTAACTTTCTACTCAGAGCATCAGCCACTACATTTGCTTTGCCTGGATGGTAGAGGATTTCACATTCATAGTCCTTTACAAGTTCTAGCCATCTTCTCTATCTCATGTTCAATGCTTTCTGAGTGAAGAAATATTTAAAGCACTTATGATCTATGTAAATCTCTATCTTCTCCCCATAGAGATAATGCCTCCAAATTTTCAAAGCAAAGACCACTGCAGCCAATTTCAGATCATGTGTGGGGTAATTCTTCTTGTACTCCTTCAGTTGTCGAGAAGCATATGCGACAACCTTCCCATGCTGCATCAGTACACATCCAAGTCCTACTTTGGAAGCCTCAGTGTACACAACAACCATTCCTTCAGTGCCATCTGGAACAATCAAAACAAGGGCTGTTACAAGCTTCTGTTTCAGCTCTTGAAAGCTTTTCTCACAAGTCTCAGACCACTCATACTTGGCACCTTTCTTTGTCAACTGAGTCATAGGCACTGCTATCTTAGAAAAGTTTTCTATGAACTTTCTGTAATAGCCAACTTGTCCCAGGAAACTCGTTATTTCTGTCACTGATTTGGGTGTCTCCCATTTCACAATTGCTTCAATCTTAGCAGAATCTGTTTCAATTCCCTTTGCTTCAATCTTAGCAGAAACCCAACTTATGGTAGCCAAAATTCACATTTGCTGAATTTGGCATACAACTGTTTCTCCCTTAGTCTTTGCATAACAAAACTCAAGTGTTCTGCATGATCTTCTTCATTCCTGGAGTAAACCAAGATGTCATCTATGAATACAATCATAAATTTATCCAAGACATCGTGGAAAACCCGATTCATTAGCTCCATAAAAGCTGCTGGTGCATTAGTAAGGCCAAAAGGCGTCGCTAAGAACTCATAATGCCCAGATCGAGTTCGAAAGGCTGTCTTATTGATATCACCTTCCCTGACACTAAGTTGATGGTACCCAGACCTGAGATTAATCTTCGAAAACACCCTTGCACCTTGTAGTTGATCGAAGAGGTCATCAATCCTTGGCAAAGGATACCTATTCTTGATTGTCAACTTGTTCAGTTCCCGGTAATCTATGCACATACGCATACTCCCATCTTTCTTTTTCACAAATAATACCGGTGCACCCCAAGGTGAGACACTTGATCTTACAAACCCTTTTCTTAGTAAGTCCTGTAGTTGAGCTTGCAATTCTTTCAACTCACTTGGCGCCATTCTTTTATTATTTTTAAACCTTAATTAGGCCTAACGTATGTAGTACTGTCCTACTATCTTTCCCTCCAAAAATCCTTTATTTTTACAAATATTTATACACTTTTATACTTATTATTACTTCTCCTAAAACTGTTTTTATTTATGCATGCCATATGTTTGTTAAAATGCTTTTATGAAAATTTTAGTTTATAATTTGCTTATTTTTAAGCCAACTTTACTCCACTGTCTTAATACTATACATAAATAGCCATAGTTCCCTATCAACTTTGCATACAATTTTTATACATTCATTAGCTTGCTGTCCCATTGACTGTGGTTACATATAGGGCGGCTGTCCTATATGTAAACACATATATGTGTAATGTAGTCCTAGGTAGGAGTAATCCGAACCAGGGTAATAGGATCTCTTAACAAGGCTGGCCGATGGGACAGCTTAGGCTAATTAGGGCAAAATTAGGGTTATGGTTAGGGTTTCGACTTAGGGTTTTATTTGGTAATGATGTGCAGAATTTTATGAGTCTAATGGTATAAGTTGGATCAAATTTGGTTGAGGTTGGAATTCTAGGGTTTTGGGTAGGATGCCTTATGAAAATGGACTGTTTGTAAGATCTAGGGTTTAGGGGCAGATTTTAGGAAAGAGGTTTATAGGGTATTAATGGGCAGGTCTAGGGGGTTATTTTGGTATAAATAAGTTAGGGTTTGGATGAGTTACAAAATTCTGCAATTTAGGGCAGAATTGGATTTAGGGTTTTAGGGTTCTAATGGATCTATGGATTAATGGAAGGGATGATAATAGGAGTAGATGGAGCTTAGGTTAGAGGATTAGAAGAAGAAGGTTAAATGCTGAATTAATAAACTACTTACTTGAAAGATTAAATCTTCAATGGTAGCAGCTTTGAAGAACTAGAAGAAGGACCTTCCGATCTACAAGATGCAAGGAGTCGATCGGAGTCCACCAATCCCTTCACCTTGATATTACCCACAAGGTAGCCTTGATATTACTCACAAGGTTCACTCAACAGAGCAGAGCAGCAGCTATGGCAGCAAACAAAAGCTTTTTCATTAATCAAATTCGTGTCCAATGCTGGCCTCCCTTACAAACTTATATAGAAGACTCAAAAATAGACTTAAGACACTAAAAGGGAATGGCCTAACCTTATTCCTAACCTATTAGGCAACTTAAACTGACTAGGAAACTCAAATAGACTCAAAATAGAGTCCTAATGACTTAAAACAACTTAAACTACTTAAAATAAAGAAGATTCCCTAGTAGCCAATAGGATCACTTCACTTAAATTAGACCAATTGAACCAATTGGATGCAACCAATTTAAACCGGTTCAATTAAAAACACACAATAAAATCTAAGTATTGGGCTAATCCCGTATGCAACCTATGTACCCCTATTTTAGGCCCAGAAAAGTGGCCTATTACATTGGAAACCCATGGGATCAAAGGCCCAACATGTATGTAACCCAACCCTAGACTTATTTCTAATGAAACAAGCCCTATTTGGTGATGAATCTGCATCAATGTGTATCTACATAGTTGCTATCATGGTTCGAGAACTCGCGAGATCTTGCCGAGTTTCTCGGTATTTCAAAAAACCGAGTCGAAACCACCTACGCATCTTTTTTTAACAATTTCTCGCCGAGATCTCGAGATCTCGATATCGGTTTCGGATATGGTTTTTACCCATTTTATTTACCCATTTTAGACCCATCTACCCCATTTAAAACTACCTAACCTGGACAGAACTCGCATATCTCGGTTGCTGTCCTATATGTAAACGCATATATGTGTATGTACATAGTTGCTGTCCTGTTGTATACCTTTATGTACCTAAAATACACTTGTATTTATGATAATCTCTCTTATATATATACAGCATTTGCTTGGCAATGGCTGCAGCCCGCGGTTGTGGAAGGGATGGAAGAGGAAGAGGGAGAGTGGCTGTTAACCTTGATACTGAATTCGAAGTTATGTGAAGGGCAGGGAGATCTCCTTCAGTATCGACCAACTGGCCAAAATATTAGAGATCTCTAATTATAAGGGTCAAGTGTGACTGAATGTCTTTGACATCCAACCAACCCACCAGGATCGCAAGTGCAGTACCCTATTCACAATCATTATCACAATATAGAATTTAAACGCAGCGGAAGCAATTTAAATATAAAGATAAGGCAGTAATAAAGGAAACTAGTAAATAAGCTGATATGTATATAAAAGAGAAACTGAGCTACAAGACTGTTCCACACAGTAGTTTAGAAGCAAAAGACATATCTACACAAGTCTATATACAAAAGTGTTATAACAAAAACAAGGAAGAAGCCTGGTCTGTCAGGCAGTTCAGGAGAACGCACAGTCATCACATGAACACGAAGCATCGTGCTCCACCACAAGAGGAATATCAACTCCAAGAGCTGAAGGAGTGTCCTGAGCAGAAGAGACTCCCACAGAAACTCCAGTGACAGCAGCAGTAACATCATCTGAAAAATAGGGATATCCACGGGGGTGAGCTCCACTGAGCCCAGTAAGGAAAAACATGCAAGTACATACAGATAATCCATGATGAATGACCTAAAATAACATGCTCCTAACATAGATACTAAGTCACATGAGGTATAAGTATTACTGTAATAGAATGCTAGCCTCGGTCCCGGAAACAAATAACCAGACGTCGGTCACTTGAGCAAAACCATTCTACTACGGTGGAGACCCGGCAGCTCAGGCATCATACATTTGACGCTAACGGACCCCCAGTAACTAACCCTACTGTTTGTTCCCACACCTAAGTGTTCTTCGGTAATGAGACAGTGAATGGCATTACGGAATCATCCCTTCGGACCTACCACGGGTTATCCAACACCTCTCTCCTGTTAGTAAGGGACGTAGTACTGGGCTATGTCAATCCTAACCATATGCAGTGTAACATGATGGCATATGTAACAAATAGAGTAATTGTAAGTTAACCAGTACATCATCATCATTGATACAGTTCCAAAGTAAAGTATTAATGCAATGCAGCATGCCGATGCATCCTAATTCACATGCAACTAATGTAAAGAAATAAAAGCTATAAAACTACATGAACTGAGTTATATTTATGATGCGTGACATTGCATACTTAACAAATGATAATTAAGTCAATAAACACACAAAATTAAGTTCATATTTCCCTTATCTGATATAACAGACTACTCTAAGCCAGCAAAACTCCAAGAGTCCAGATAAACCATAAAAAAACAAATTTATACAACCCTAAATAACACAAAACATCATAAATTAGATTTAGGAAGAGTCCTAGATCAAAACCCAAGTATTAGGGTATAAAATGGGGTAAAAATACTGAACCGGATTCAGAGCCTAGGTCCTACGGTCGACCGGTTGCAGGCTTGCAACTCCATCCGGCCCAAAAGTCAGAATTGGGGCTTTTGTCTATGGTTCATAGATCTTGACATGCAAGGTCCCAATTTCACTTTTTGAACCAATTTTAAGGTAGGTCAATACAATTTAATAGTTTAATTCCAAAAATCATAATCAATTTGGGGGTTTTGGCTAATTAACCCTAATTAGCAACCTAGGGTTTAGTAAATTGGACAATTCAGCTGTGAATTGGGTAACTAACAAGTAATTCATAGGTCACAACCACACCTGAACCAATATTTGATTCAATTTAGGGTTAAGATATGGGATTTGGTCAATTAATCCTATTAATTCTAAGCTTTAATGGCTGAATTGGGTATAGGAGTCAATTAGGGATGAAGAATTGAGAAGATGAAGATGGGAACAACAGAAATCATAGCTTACCTGTGTACAGCAGTGAGAAAAGGTGAAGGCAGCCTTGGTTTTATGCCGCAAAGTCTCCAATGGAGGTCTCTTAAAGCTTCAATTCCAAGTACAAGATTAAAGCCCCTAGTTCCTCTTTTCCCTTCTTCTTCTTCTCTTTTCTCCTTCCTTCTACTGTTTTCTCTAAACTTCTTATGCTGAAATCGATTCTATTAGCTTTAGGAATAATGAATAGTACTAATGACTTAGTTATATAAGTGGTTTAACTAAGGCTTGTTTGTTTTATTAACCAAAATCTGATTTCTAAATTGATTTCTTAAATTGATTCTAATTAGAATTATCTAGTTAATTAGTTTCTTTTAACTATAAAATGATGTCATATGACGTCAGGGGAAATCCATCTGGGGTAACTACTGGGAACTGGATTCCCCACTAGGGATGTGGGTCCCACAGGTGGAAATTACTATACTGCCCCTATTTACCCTAATTGGTCAATATTAGTTATATACAATAGGATAGACTAGTACTTACAATTGGATTAGGAAATAGAAAGATTCTGCATGCAGTCAAGCCAACAGATCCGACACAGGTAGCTCTGGTTCAAGGTACCAGCAGGGTTCTCAGACTCCAGAATAACAAGCTGTGAAGACTCCCTGAAATCCACCATAGGTGTGTCGAGGAGTCGATCTGCATCCTCTACTGATGCAGCCCACAGTATCGAGGCAACCATGGATACAGAACTGGAACCTGAAATCACACAAGTTTCAAAGTTCAAATTTACAGTGGTTTTCACAAGGGGAATGGAGGTATTGCCCTCCAAGGACAGAGACCACTGAGTTTTTCTCACGTGTAGAGATACGATGGGTCTTCTCTGTACTCACCGATGGGACATCATATGATAGGGTTATGTCGGAGCTTGACTTCATCCCATCTGCTCGGGTGCTCTCCAGGATTTGTGGCCATAAAACGTTGCTCCAAATTCAGGCCATCGCACCGAGCTTTCTTCGTTGCAGATCATCACTGCCTACAGTTTGTACATTGGATATGAGATGTGTCTGCTCTATCTTATCATGCGTACCATGGCTTACCTCCATGATCACCCTAGAGCTAGGAACTTACTTTATGGAAGACTTCTTACCAAGATCTTCCGAAGATTTAGTGTTCCACTTCTAGATGAGGAGGCCTCCACAAGGAGGGTGTTGAACGTCACTCTGGTCAAAATGCACATTCAGATGCCACCCTTCTCTCCTGAGTTAGGCCATCCTGATTGTACTGAGCTTGGACAGCAAACTATACTCAAGTCTAAATTGGGGTTTTATCATAAGTTATTAGGTCTAGGCTGAATTGGGTTTTAATCCCAAGAAGAATTCAACAAGAATAATTAGACAAAACATTAAGAAATCAGGTTTAAGATTGGGTGCTGTCCTAGGATAGTAAATTGGTTTAATTAGGTTAGGATTTCGGGTTATTAACAACCCAAATTAGGGTTTATCATACTAGGGTTGGTGTGAGTCAAGAATTCAGCCATAAGAGAAGAGAGAAGAGAGGGATTTTGGAAAACAGAATTAAGGTTTAGATGTCCTACCTTAAATTAGGGTTCAATTGATGATGGCAGCCCCAAAGTTCCAAGCTCCAAGTATAACTTCAAGTTGAAAGGATTAGCCCTAGCTTTTCATCTTCTTCTTTCTCTTTTCCCTAGTTTCTTCTAAGGTCTCAAGCTGAAATCGATTCTTGTTTAGATGTAAGAATGAATTGTGAACTAAGGATTCATTATATACTAAGTCCAACTAATGACTGTTTCGTTTGTTATTATTAGAATTGGTTTTAAAGAATGTAATTTTATAAATCTATTTCTAAAGTAATTTAATTACTTAGTTTAAGTTTTTAAGTTAAAACTTAGGATTTTAAAGGTCATGGAAGTGGGCCCGGGTAGGTTAACATCTAAGCAGCCCAGATCTACAAAGGGGTGTGGGTCCCACTAGGTAAAAATTACTATTCTGCCCCTAGTTCAGTAGTAAGCAAGAATACAATATATACATACATAGAATGGGATTCTTACCTATATACTGGCCTAGGATATGGTGAGGTTCCGCATATGCTCGATCCAGCATGTCTGGCATAAGAAACTGATATGCTGGGACCCGGCAGGATTCTCAGACTCAAGGATAGCTAGCTGTCCTGGTTCCTTAGAATCCTCCATAGATGTGTCAATGGATTGCTCTGAATCCACCATTGATGCAGCCCACAACATAGAGGCAAGCATAGACACAGACCCCGAACCTGTAATCACACAAGTTCGAAAAAGTTCAAATTAGAGGTGGGTTTCACATGTGGTGTTTCTGCTGAGACTACAGCCCATATATTGATTGAGTGCCCCTTTGCCCAGGCAGTTTGGTTTTCCTGTCCCCTGTCAGTTAACTTCTCTACAGCAGTTGTGGCTGAAATTAGTAGCTGGATCAAGAAGTGGATTGATACAAGGCAGAAAGACAAGAAGCAGGGCCGTATGGTGGCTGGGATGTGTTCCTTTATATGTTGGTACATCTGGAAGGTGCGTAATGCTTCTCTGCATAATAACTCCACTTAGTCTCCTCTCGAAGTCTCGTCCATGGTCACTCATGCTTTCCATGAGTTTTTGGAGGCAACTGGAAAGGTTCAAGGATCCTCACATGCCCCTGATCTTAGGGTGGACAAGGAAATTAAATGGAATCTTCCTGTTCAAGGTTTCTTCAAGCTAAGCCGTGATGCCTCCTTCCATCCGGAAAATCTAAAGGGTGGTATTGGTTGTATTATCAGAAATTCTATTGGGCATCCTATCTCTGCGTTCTCCAAGACTGCTGCGTTCTCCTCCATTGCCCAAGGTGAAAGTTTGGCTATCAGATCTGGTCTTCTTCTAGCGATCGCCGAATGTGTTGACAAAGTTATCATTGAGTCTGATAGCAAAGAGATCCTTCATCTTCTTCTTGATCAAACGGCGGCCCCTTCGATGGATGTTCTTCCCATAATCCATGACATCAAATTCTTAATTCCATATTTCATAGAATGTTCTTTTTCCTATATTCCAAGGTGTATCAATGCTGTTGCAGATACCTTAGCTGGGAAGGCCTCATCTCTAGAGTGTGAGATGACCTGGCCTGTATCCACTCCATGGCTGATCCAACTATGTAACTCGGACTCCTTGTGTTTTCCACATTCTCATCAATGAATTTTCCTTTACCAAAAAAAAAAAAAGTTTCTTTTAGCCACAAAACAAAGTCGTTAAAACCTTTGGGCACCACAATGATACAAAAACCTTTTCACACATGGCAAAAAACTCCATTCACAGCGGAATACCATAAGCACTGAAATCTCCTCTCCTGTCATTATAGTATGGTTGTATACGCAAAATTCCCCATTGCTATTTTGGCTTTTGTTATCAAGATCAACGGATAATTCACAGTGATGATTAGTAGAATTAGATCCAGACACCTCTGGCACCGTATTATCTCCTACTAACATTTTCGCGAGCTCCGGATTTGAATATGGTCTCTTAAACAAGAACTAACACCACTATTGATCTAACCCTCCATTTCCTAATGATTTGACTAAGTACAAAAAATACCAAAATATTCCAACAGAGTCGACAGAGGTGCTTGGATGAAATTTGCAGTATAGAATTGTGTTATGTGCAATAGTCCCACGTCGGTCCGATAAGGGATTGGATATGGGCATATATAATATTGGGTTCCCTCCCCTTGTAGACCGGTTTATGAGGGTGAGTTCTTCCAATTGTAACATTGGTGCTTTCATTGACCCGTCCTTTGCGGTTGGCTATTTGGGATGGGCGACCTGGTGCCAGAGTGTGAGCCGCTAGGAAAGGGCTACCTGATCCGGAGTGGGCCGACGAGGATGTTGGCCGTTAAAGGGTAGGGTAATGTTATGTGCAATAGTCCCACATCTTGAATTTTGCAGATTAGGGTGGGGGTAGAGGTCAAGGGGCGGCAGACAAATGAGGTGAAGTTGTAGGGGAGGGAAATGAGAGAGCGAAGGGGTAGTGGGTAGCGGATTCGAGAGTAAGGATGGGGGTGGAGACGGACAAGGAGACGGGAAGAGGGACATAACCAGATAGGGGAGGTTGGGGTGAGTGGTGTCGGCAACCATTTGAACTTACTAAGCAAACACTGCAACCCACTAATACAACATGGGTGCCAAGAATACAAGTTTTTTTACTTTGTAAAAACATGGGTAAAAAAATTATAGTGAAGCAATCTACTTCACTCTCCATAGTTCTACGGAAGAGTACCCTATAATATAATAATAATAATAAATAATCATCATGACATGCATGCGGGGTGTTACATCTGGTGATAATTTCGCCATGGCTGTCATCTTCCTCATTGGAGTAACAGTGGTTCTTTGAAATCCTAGGTCATTCCCTCATTGCGATGCTTGTCCTAGAACGAAAGGCTAAGATTTGACATGATCTGAATCTTGGGATGGAGGGCCTTGATTACGTCTAAACTATAACCTTCACTTGGAACTAATGATTGGGCCATGTTTTGTACCATTCCGTGGTGTGTTCTAATAGTTGGATCTAACAAAACGGCTTATTTTGGGACTGGCTCAGGAACAATAATGGGATGCATGTTCTGACTTTGTTATGGTTTAATTTTGTGGTGCGAATAAAATTGATTTGGGATTCGGGCCTGATTTGGCAGGGATTGGAATCCTAACCCTTTGGGTCTATCTAGGCCTCCGGTTTAATAATGGACTTGGCTGTGTCTTTGGGGCTGAATTAGTCTCAAAATTGGTTCAGACTTATTTTACCCAATCTGGTTTTCATTTCAAAATTCATTTGTGTTTATAAAAATTCAATGAGCCAAAGGTTGGTTTTCTAATTTGGGTATGAGTTTGGCATCAAGCTATGGTTGGTGTGTCTAGTTCTAGGCTGTTTGAACATCGGCCAGTACGATATTTAGACAAGAGTACGGGCCTGCATTCCAATTCAAAAATCAAAACACTTTCAAAATCCAAACCAAATAAAAAAGCGTAGTGTGGTGACATGTGTGGAGAGATTTAGTCAATTTTTTAGGTCATGAGTGTACATGTCGTGATTGGGGATCCTACCATGCAATGTAATTGGGCTCGAATGCTCCATTTCAAACAAATGATCCAAATACAATTCAATCAATCATTTTCAATAAATAGGTTAATATTCAAACTTTAATCACCCCTTCGTCTAGCTCATGATCAATAATTCTTTTGCCATGATTCATTAGCACAATGTTATTTCTCATATAAAATTTTACCGTGTTTAGAATCTTAGATTAATAAGTTAGTTTCATTTTTTCTATATAATATGTGTAATTTGAAATAGTTTAATATATTTGTGTTTCACTTTAGGTCAGTGTAACGTAGAAATTGGGTTTTAGGATTCTACACCATATACCTAATGTGACTTAGCTTTAGGATTAAGTGATTTAAACTTAGATTTAAAAATTAGAATGTATGCAAAGAATAGGTCCAAGTTGAAAAAGATCGACCGTAGAGTCGGGCGACATTAAAGAGGTGTGTCTCATAGATACCCATCACCGTGTACGAGCACGCTTGTTATCCCCATTAGAGGTAGATCTTTGATTGCTATCTCTACAGGTGTACACTACCTATGAAACCAAACCACCATATTGGGCTTGTTTCTATATAACCTAAAGATTCCAATATGTTTATAAATGCTTAATTAGGGTTTCCTTGAATTTTTGGGCCAAAATATGGCCATTTGAATACCGAAATGTCCAAACGAAATGTCCAACTTTAACAATTTTAATGCTTGCATTGATGACATTGGAGTCAATGATCTCAGGTGGACAGGTTTCCCCCTCACTTGGAGCAACAAAAGATTTGGTTGCCATCGTATCAGTTGCAAGTTGGACCGTGTTTTAGTCAATGAAGATTGGCTCACCTCCTTCCCCTCCTCCCAGGCTACCTTTGATAATCCAGACATTTCTGACCACTCCCCCATAGCCCTTGCCATCCAGCCTTACACCTCCTTTGGGCCTAAGCCTTTCAAGTTTTTTGACATGTGGTCTTCCCACTCCTCCTTCTTACCCACGGTTATGAATGCTTGGTCTAAACCTGTGCATGCTTTCTCCACCCCCCTTATAGCCTTCTCCAGAAAGCTGCGCAATGTCAAGGAAGCTCTCAAGCTTTGGAATAGGAATACTTTTGGTGACATCTCTAATCAAGTTACTGATTGCAAAGAGAGGCTGGCCTCTATTCAGCTTCAGCTGCAGGCTGATATGCATAATGTTACTCTTGCTGATACCGAGAAGACCATTTCAGCTGAGCTCACTTCCTTGCTCTCTCAGGAAGAAAGCTTCCTCAAGCAGAAGTCTAGGATTAAATGGCTTGATCTGGGGGATTCAAATTCTGTTTTTTTCCATCGATCAGTCAAGGCCAATGTCAATGCAAATTCCATCTCTCAGCTCACTTCCTCTGATGGTTCTGTGGTTACAACTGTCAAGGACATAAAGGATTTGGCTGTCCAGCATTTTAAGGGCATCTTCAATTCTCCTTTGTTGGGAGTTGCTCCTCTGCAAAGCCACTTGCTCAACAAGTTTCTTCCAGCCAGCCACATAGATATCTTGAGCTCTATCCCCAAAGAAGAGGAGATTTTGGAAGCTAATCATTCTCTTAAAAAGTTGGGGGCTCTAGGCCCTGATGGTTTCGGCATGGGGTTCTCTCTTGCTACCTGGGACATTATCAAAGTGGATCCCATTGCAGCCATTGAAAGCTTCTTCTTCAATCCCAGCCAGATCAAAGGTGTCAACCAAACTTTCCTCTGTCTCATCCCCAAAAAGGATGGTGCTTCAGCTATGAATGACTTCAGGCCCATAGCCTTATGCAATATCCTCTACAAATTTATTGCTAAGATCTTAGCCAGAAGACTCAAGTCTGTTGTGGATTTGTTGGTCAGTGATAACTAATCCGCTTTCATTCCTGGAAGGAACATCTCTGACAATATTCTGCTCTGCAATGATATTGTTAGAGGATTTGACAGGAAAAATCATGGCCCGGCCATTCTTCTGAAGATCGACATTCACAAAGCCTTTGACTCTTTAAGGTGGGATTACATCTCTCAAGTCATGCTCAAGATGGGTTTCCCAATGCCTTTTGTTCACTGGATCAGCTGTTGTATCTCCTCCCCAAAGTTCTCGGTTCTTATCAATGGCAGTCCTGCGGGGTTCTTTGGTGCGTCTGTGGGGATTAGGTACGGATGCCCTCTTTCCCCTTACTTGTTCACCTTGGCTCTGGAAGTTCTTTCTAGGCATATTCAGACCTGTACTGACCAACACCTCATTTCTCCTATGCCGAAGTGCAAAGCATTAAAGCTTACCCACCTTGCTTTTGCTGATGACTTGATGATCTTCTCAAAGGCCTCCATTGACTCCCTTGAGTGCATTATGCTTTGCTTGCAGCAATTTCATGAGCTTTCGGGTCTTCGCATCAACCCCTCCAAGTCCCTTATCTTCTTTGCGGGTCTTTCTGAGCTTCACAAAGTAGATTTCCTTCTCAAATCAGGCTTCCAAGAGGGGCACCTCCCTGTCAAGTATCTTGGCCTTCCTCTAATCCCGGCTAGGCTCACTGCTCACCATTGTACTCCCATGTTGGATCTCATGAGGAAAAGACTACAGTTGTGGAAAGGCAAGCTTTTATCCTATGCAGGTAGACTAGTCCTTATCAGATCTGTCTTGGAAGCTTCTTATATCTACTGGTCTGGTATCTACGGGCTCTCGCAAGCTACCATCAAGTCCTTGGAATCTTTACTTGCTTCTTTTCTTTGGAAGGAGCTGAAGCCAACAGATTCCTCCACCCCACTTCTTGGGCTACAGTGTGCCTCCCAAAAAAGGAAGGAGGGTTGGGCATTAGAAGAATCAAAGAAGTCAACAAGGCTGGTATTATCAAACTGATCTGGAAGATAGCTTCAAAGCAGAAGAGTATTTGGGTTGACTGGATTTATTCAGGTCTTCTTCGTCAAGACTCCATCTGGACTGCTTCTGCCTCTTCTGATACTTCCTGAGTTTGGCGCAAGATCCTAGAGTACCGTCAGTTAGTCCTTACTTTCATCCAATCCCATATTGGAGATGGCCTCTCCACCTCCCTTTGGTTGGACCACTGGCACCCTAGAGGGATTCTTCTGCATCTGGTCACGCCTAGGATGATTTATGCTTCAGGACTTCATAGGAGGGCGCTTGTTGCGGACATTATTCATCACAATGACTGGGCCCCTCCCACTTCCTCTTCTCAGCCTCTCTCTTTTCTTTGGGATGATCTTCAGACCATCCAAAGAAGGCCCCCCTACAGGGATGACTGTGTCTCTTGGACAGCAGATGGATCTCTGAGCTTCTCTTCCTAGGCTGCTTGGAACCTAATCCGCATCAAAGGCTCGTTGGCTAGTTGGAGGAAACTCCTTTGGTTCAAGCATCACATTCCTCGCCACTGCTTCACTGGTTGGAGAGTCTTCAACAATTGTCTCCCTACTCAAGCTTTCCTCTGCAGGCGTCACATCTAAGTTCCAACTGCTTGCTGCCTTTGTTGGAACAACTTTGAAGACTCAGATCACCTGTTCTTTGAGTGCCCTACCTCCAGAGCCATCTGGAAAGGCATTTTGGCCAAGTGCTGGCCTGCTCAAAGAAGGATTCTTCCTTTCTCTAGAGAATGGATTTGGGTTGACATGACCTTTGGAGGGTCCACTATTTGCGACACTGTTGGGAAGATGGCTTTCTGTGCTGCTCTAAACCACATATGGATGGAGCGAAATATCAGGAAATGGACCTCCAACTCTCATTCTTATCAACAGATTTGGGATTCCATTTCCTTTGAAATCTCCTCCAAATTATTGTCAGCTCCCTATTCTTTATGTAATGACACCCCAAGGAACAGACTTATTGTTGTCTCCTGGGGTGTCCCTAATGTTTCTTTCTCTTCTTCAGCCGCCTCTAGCTGAAGTTTGGTTTAGCCGTGGGCTTTTGTAGCCCCCTTCGGGGGCCCCTGTTTTCTTTCTTTCCTTGGTAATGAATTCTTTATTCACCCCAAAAAAAAAAAAAAATTCAGTTGAATTTTGGTTGAAAATTGATGTAGAAGAAACACGAAGAATAGGGCAAAAACAGTGATATGGGCTGTACCTGGGAAGTTGGCTTAGAGGAGTTGATGTATCTAGGTTGTATGTCAAAAGTACAGCCACAACTGTAGGGATCCCCCCTGCACCAGCAGCACCATAGGTGTAGGGATAGGTGAAGGGATTACCCTACACCAGCAGTAAAAATCGTGGGCTGATGTTAGGTTTTATTTTTACTAGACTTTTATTTAGTTTCCTAATTATATTTGAGTTGTACTCCTAATTGGGAATCCTAGTTAGACTCTACTTTCTATTTTGTCTCAGCCTAATGTAGTCCTAGAATGGAAGGGATCCAACTAGAAGCCAATAACCAGGATCTGCTATGAACAGGGTAGTTCGGCTAGGTCAAGATAGGTGATTTTGGTCAAATTAGGGTTAGGGTTTGGTTGGGTCTAGGGTTTGAGGGTAGGGTTAGGTCAAGTTGATGTAGAGGAGTCTTCCAGTGAAGGTTACTTTAAGTTTTAATAGGTATAAGGGTGTAACTTGGTTTGGCAGCAACTTAGGTTTACGGTTTTTGAAAAGAGAATAATGAGGGAATCTAGGGTTTAGGATGGGAGTTTAGGGCAAGGGCTTGGATCGAGCTTCCCTAAGGGTGAGAGGGAGATTCGGTCCAAGTTTGGATTGATTCTGATGGTTGGTTTGGTCTATGGGAGTTAGGGTTTTGAGGAATGATTTGAGATGGGGATGTTAGGGTTTTAAATGGTTGGAATGGGTAGCAAAGGAGATCAAGTTCTCCTTATGGGCAGGGGGTAATGTGCTCCAATTTTGGGGTTTCGTAGATGGCTGGTTAGGTCTGAAAAGGTTTTTGATGTTGGAAACGTGAAAATCATAGTTCAAAAACTCGGCCATATCTCGGCGAGATCTCCAGAATCTCGAGCTTCTCGACCTCCTTAGTACTCATAGCATTGTATTCTTGGGACTTGGGAGTTGAGACGTGGAAGACTAGGGTAGTAAGGTGTCTATGACTTATGTATTGTACTTGGGTTGGGTGTGTATGCAATATGCATTGTGAACACTTCACTGTATCTTGTGGGTTGTAGTAGAAACTTTAAGTCTTTTAACTATTTCTTAAACAATTATTCAATATTATGTATCTTCATCCATTATTGCATAATTTACTTGTTTTACTTGCCAATTATGTGTCATATCATTCAAACAATGTGTGGGTTCAGCCTTTACTGCCAACCAAGGGTGCAAATCCAAAACACCAAATTGGGTGTTTTTTTTTTTTCCGACTTGAAGACTTAAATATGTTTATTAAGCCTAAAACAACCTTCCCGTAAAGTTTTGAACCCAACTATGGCCAACTGCCCACTGAAACATCATTCCGAAACCCCAAAAAAAAAAAAAAACTGTCTCGCCGTGATCTCGAGAATCTCGACTTGATCGAGTCGAGTTTTCGAACCATGGTGAAAATAAAAGGGAGGATTGTAAAGGTTGGGATTTGAGAGCATTAGAAGAAGAATTGTGGGGATGGTGAATATTTCTAACTCACTGTTGTTGCAGAGAAATCTTTGCAGCAGTTTGTTGGAAGTTGAAAACTTGAATAAAAATTGAATCTTGAACTAGAACTTGAAGTAGATCTTCGAAGAACCACCCGGGCTTCACACCGCAAGGTGTCGATTGGATAAAACACCAATCTCACCAGCCTTGTTCAAACACAAAACAATTCTCCGAAGGAAGAATCAAAGTTGCAGAGCTGCTTGAGGAATAAAAAATTGTGAAGTAACGAGCTCCCCACAAGTTTCCTTTATTTATATCGGCCAAAGGGCCTTTTTTCTATGCAGCCTAGGAGTAGGAATCCTAGGCTGTGTCTAAAACATAACACTCCCTCTCTAAAATTCGTGGAGAGGGGTGGAGTCCTAATTACAACTTAAAATTAAAAAGATGCTATCCTAAAGAATATTCTAAAATCACTTAAATTGACTCCCTGGTCCAACCAGCTTTGGACCAGTTCAATTTAAGTCATAAAATAAAAACTAAGTATAAAACTATGGAAATAAAACTAAGGATGGGAGTCTACTATACATAGGCTTCCCTACTAAACTACATAGACACTTGGACTACGTATTCTTCTTCTTCTTGCGGATGTAGTGCTTCAGCTCTGCATCACAGCCATTACGCTATATAAACATTATTATCAGCTCTTGAGAGCCCACAATTGAAGAATACATAATTTTGCTTTGATCAATTGTTGAAATCCGGAGAGAGCATAACTGAAAGGCCTAGTGTGAGATGCCCATTCCCTTCCCCATTCTTCTGTAATCGATCCATTATCCTTCCATCACTTTGGGAAGCTGCCGACTACTGTTGCTGCACTAGTGCTGGGTTACATACATCCTTCAATCATCAACAACAAGCTGCTGAAGATTAGAGAGTTCTCCACCACATCGATCTCAAACTTTTCGGGTTTTCAAAACCCTAAATCGGTCAAAATGACTTCTCAGATCTACCAGGGTTTTGCTTGGATTTCTTATAAATTTCCCTCAGCAATCTCTTGGGAATTCATCAACAACTGCTGGTTCTAAATTGCAACATCATCCGATCATTATTTTACTTTCATATCAACCACATCACTTTCACCCAAATAGGGTTTCAGGACCTTTATAGGCAAGATCGATCCCTGTTACTGAGCTGATCAGAGTTGCATCAAGTTTTTGAGTTTTTCCCCTCGTCCAGGGCCCTATTGCTGCTGGTTTGTGAGTTATTACTACTTCCCTTACTTCACTGCTGTTTGGACCTATATTTGTGATCCTGCCTAGGATTAGGCTTTTTTCAGGTTCTAGTCCTACATTAAAAACAAAATCTCGAACCTTGATGGATATATCTATCAAGTTCAGTAGTGAGTTTCTCTCATTTTGTCTTGGCCACATTTTATGTACCATCTGAATCTATAACATGTGGAGATTTAAAAGAGCAAACATTGTTACCTGAAACTTCAAATTAGGCCCAGTATAACACTTTACTTTAAGTAGAAGCTGTAACCAAGTCATATCCTTTCCCTACAGAGGTAGCATAACTCAAGAGAAAAAAATAATTTCCATGAAAAAGATGACTATTCAAACATTGATGACCTTAAAGACAACAGTCTTGACACTGAAAAAGGGCGTACCCAGTGCACAAGGCTCCTGCCACTGCAGGGTCCGGGGAGGGTCATAATGTATGCAGCCTTACCCCCACTTTGCGGAGAGGCTGTTTCCTGACTCGAACCTGCGACCTAGTGAGCAACCTTGCCATTGAACCGAGGTCCTCCCTCCTTATGGTTGAGAAGGAAAAGTCTAAAGCTGAGGTCCAACAGCATTGACAATGAAATCCCAAAAAATAGTCTACTCTTCAGCTGATCCGTGGTCAATCAGCTCATTTTCAAATGTCAAAAGAAATGATGACACATAAGAAGCAACCAGACTGAATTGCGCCACAGGATAAATCAACAATAGCTTCAAAGAAATTCAATTCTGCCCGTAGTGAAATGAAAGCCACCTCCTTCTGGATGAGAATAAAAAAAATACAAGTACACTAAGTAGCAATTCTTTAGCACTAACACTTCAACCTTCCTCTTACCATGTAGGGTTCCCCTGCAGAGACATAAACCTGTCCTCTGTAAGACAGACCATGCAAAAAAAAAAAATAATAATCTGCACAATATCCATTCTACCCAGTATTTGACATGGAGCACAGCATAAAGAGTGTTGAGTGTTTCCAACTTCAGTCACGAGACACTATTCAACTAATGAGGACCTCCTTCGAGAGGTCGAGGATCGCTCAATAGAAGAGAGATTGAAGGGAACAAATCGTTATCACATGTGCTGAAGGGTGGAAGGATTCGTTATTTTATGTGGCGATGGAGGGCGTGAGAGGGCTGAGGAGATGGTGAGCAGCATGACTGAGAGAAGGAAGGGTGGAGCGGTGGAGGTGAACGATGGAAGGGCTGCAGCTCTTCTAGGCCGCGGGTGGAGGCACTTTTCAAGGTGCGGACAGCTCTTCAAGGCTGTTGTGGAGACTCTTCAAGGTCTGGGAGGTGATCTCTTTAAGGATTGGTTGGAGCTTAAGCTGCAGAATCAATTTTTTTAACAATTCAACCGCTGTTTCATTCCATGGATGGGGATTAAAAACCCATAAACTGATCACAAATATATGGTAAGAAGGGAAAATAGCAACTAGGAATAATGGAAACTTTCCTAACTATTAAAACTTGCAACCCAAGTTGCATTACACAAGAGATCCTACGTAAATATGGAAGCTAGTAAATAGGAAAGCAAACAATCTAAGGAAACTAAAAAATATGCTAAGATAGGAGGGAAGGCGCCAATGACTTGCGTTCCATGGACTGATGTGGCGCCTAGGTGAGGGGGCGAAGGCGCTGGGAAGGTTGGCGAATCCGCGTGGAGCGCCTAAGCTCCTTCGGGTGGTTGCAGTCGTGGTCCACCTGATCTGCTAGATTGGATGCTACATCATTCCCTCCTGGTTTAGAAGAATTCGTCCCCGAATTCACAGTACCATCATCGGAGGAGTCACCATGGTAAGGAGTCAAATGTCGCACGTTGAACACATCGTGAGTGCGAATGTGAGAGGGCAACTTCAAGCGATAGGCATTGTCATTGATATGCTCCAAGACCTCCAAAGGTCCAATTTTCCTATCGTTGAGCTTGCCATAGCTACCGGCAGGTTGGCGTTCAGGTGGCAAGTAAGCCCATACATAATCACTGGGCTCAAATAGAACCTGTCGACGCCACTGATTGGCTGCTTGTTTGTAGGTAGCGGTACTAGTCACCAGCTTCTAGTGCACCTCATCATGAATACGCTGTAACTGAGATGCAATTTCTTCAACCTGTACAAGTGGCTTGTCTAGAAATGGGATTGGAGCTAAGTCCACTGCAGATGTAGGTTGTCGTCCATAAACAATCATGAAGGGACAAAGGCCGGTGGACCGATTCACAGAGCTATTGAATGCAACTCACCCAAGGATAGTCGACGCTCCCAAGAGCGGGGGTTGTCATCAATCAAACTACGAAGCAAGTTTCCCAAAGGGCGGTTCACCACTTCGGTTTGACCATCAGTTTGAGAGGTGAAAAACTGAACTGAATTGTAAGGCCGTCCCTACACTCTTCCACAACTCCCGCCAAAAGTGACTAAGGAACTTGGTGTCTCTATCCCCCCCCCCGTCCCCCCCCCAAGTAATGGTACAGGGTAAGCCATGCAACTTAAAGACCTCTCTAAAGAACAAGTCTGCAACGCGGGATGCGTCCATCATTTTCCGACAAGGAATGAAATGCGCCATCTTAGAGAAACGGTCTACTTCCACAAAAATGGAATCCATACCCTTTTGAGTTCAAGGTAACCCAAGAATGAAGTCCATGGAGATATCAGTCCACGGTACGGTAGGGATAGGTAATGGCATATACAAGCCTGCCTTGGTGGATTGCCCCTTCGATGTTTGACAAATCTGGTACTGCTGGACAAAACACTGCACATCCTTGGTAAGCTTAGGCAAAAAATAGCGAGAACCCACCAGTTGTAGAGTCTTGACTCTTCTTAAGTGTCCTTCCTTGTGTATGTTTGCAAGCACTTTCAGGCAAAGAGAACAGTCGGGGATACACAGCCGAGTTCCTTTGAATAGAAACCCATCATGGATGACAAAATCGGTAGTGGCTCTTCCTTGCACTTCAATCAACACTTTAGAAAAGTAAGGATCACTTTCATAGAGATCCCGGAAAGTATCAAAGCCAAGGGTGGTGTTGCGCATGGTGGTAAGCAAACTCTTCTTCCTGCTAAGAGCATCCGCCACTTGATTTTGTACGCCAGCCTTGTGCTTGATATTAAAAGTGAACTCTTGCAGAAACTTTGCCCATTTTGCGCGCCGGGAATTAAGCTTATGTTGACATGCAAGATACTTCAACGCCTCATGGTCAGTGTAAAGAACAAACTCCCAGTGGATCAAGTAGGGCCCCAGTGTTCTAGAGTGCGAAAAATCGCATAGAACTCTAAGTCATAGGTGCTGTAACGAAGCTTTGCACCGCTAAGCTTCTCACTGAAATAAGCAATGGGGCGACCACCTTGACTAAGAACTGCGCCGATACCTGTACCTGATGCATCACAATGAACCTCAAACACAAGGTCGAAGTTAGGTAGGGCTAAAACTGGCACTGAAATCAGCTTCTCCTTCAACTGTTCGAAGCTCTTCTGGGCTGTACTAGTCCACTCAAATACACCCTTTTTCATGCAAGTTGTAAGTGGTGTTGTAATGGAGCTAAAATGTGAAATAAATCTCCGATAAAAGGAAGCAAGTCCATGAAAGCTACGAACATAAAAAATGGAGGACGGAGTAGCCAATCCCGGATGACCTTAATCTTGGCATCATCGATCGTAATGCCGTCACGAAACAATAAATCCTAAGAAGAGGATTTTTGTAACACTTTTCTGGAGCTGCAAACAGGTGCTCTCTCCTCAATACAGATAGAATAGTGGTAAGATGTTGTAAGTGCTCATCAGTAGATTTACTAAACACAAGTATATCATCAAAATATACTACAGCCCCAAAAACGGCTTCAAAATCTGTCATAAAACGCATGAATGTAGAAGGAGCATTAGATAAACCAAAGGGCAATACCAACCATTCAAACAGGCCGTCTCGTGTCTTGAATGCAGTCTCCCACTCATCCCCTGGTCTAATCCGGATCTGATGATAACCACTCTTGAGATCTAACTTAGAGAAAATGGTAGAACCAGTAAGTTAGTCCAGTAGATGGTCAAGACGTGGAATAGGGAACAGTACTTAATAGTGATCTTGTTAATTGCTCTACTATCCACACACATTCTCCACGCATCGTTCTTTGGAAGCAAGAGGGCCGATGCAGCACAAGGGCTAAGGCTTTCGCGAATGAAGCCTTTGTTCAACAATTCGGTAACTTGCGGTGTAGTTCGCATGTTCAGCCGGACTCATCCGATAATGAGGCAAGTTAGGTAATTGAGCTCCAGGAACCAAATCAATTTGGTCTTGGATATCTCATGGGGGTAGGCCAATGGGGAGGTCTTCAAACACATCATGGAATTCGCCAATAGAGGCTTTGCTCTTTCAGCACAAGATGTGAATCACCATCACCTACTGAGTTATTCAATAACACATACACAACATCCACATCGGTCATAAGACCGTAAGTCCCACAATGTGAGTAAATTAGAGGAGCCATATTCGATGGGGGACTTTAAAGACTCCTTGGATGGGGCTAGAACAATTTTTTTCCATCATACACAAAAGAGTAAGTATACCCATCATGCAAGGTCTTTCTATCAAATTGCCGGGCGCCAAGCAAAATATGACTAGCATCCATAGGCAGTACATCTCATCAAATCTTGTCGAAGTAAGTAGAAGCAATAGATAATGCAACCAAACATCGTTCCGAAACAGTTACCTCA
The DNA here is from genome assembly GCF_018873765.1 of Telopea speciosissima. NCBI lineage: Eukaryota > Viridiplantae > Streptophyta > Magnoliopsida > Proteales > Proteaceae > Telopea > Telopea speciosissima. Next base: position 37,398 of record NW_025317648.1, read on the forward strand.
ATACCTTTCTTCAGCCAAGTCATCTTGAAAGGGGTAGGGTGCTCTTTCTGTTCGAGCTGCAATTTCCGGACCACCTCTTCAGAAATAACGTTCTCACAACATCCGGAATCAATTATCAATTGGCACACCTTGCCAGCTACGGTGCAAGCGGAATGGAATATGTTGTTGCGGAGCCAATGGTCATTAGTGTAAAATCCGTAATAAATTTAAACTTTGGAACTTGTGTGATTTCAGGTTCCAATTCGGTGTCCATGGTTAGCATCTACTACAGTAGTACTTATACCACATGTGACTTAGTATCCATGTTAGGACATTCATCATAATTGCTGCGATATGTTTGCATGCATTCCCTTATTGGGCTCAGTTGAGAGCTCACCCCTCGTGATCACTCTATTTTTTACAGATGAGACTTCTATCGCTGCTGTTTGTGCTCCTTTGGGGACTCCTACTGTTCAGGATTCTCCTGTTGATCGCGGAGTTGGTCCTTATGTTCTGGTGGAGCACGATGCTTTGTGCTCCTGCGACGACTGCTCATTCTCCTGATCTCCCAGACTGATCAGGCTCCTCCCTTCCTTTTGTTTATATTACTTTTTGTAGTACTTATGTATATAACCTTTTTGGCTTAGTTAGTATTACACCTTCTGTGAACTAACTGTGTAACCCTGATGTAAAAGCATGTTCATATATATATAAATACAACTGTTATCACTAGTTTCCTTTAATTACTGTCTTATTTCATATTAAATTGCTTCCGCTGCTCTTAATTTAATTATATTGTGACTGAAACTGCGAATAGAGAACTGCATGGTGATCTTGGTTGGATGTCAAGGACATCCTGGCACACTTGGCCCTTATGAACCGGGCCGGGGTGTGACAGTACCTCATTCCATATTTGTAATATTCTGAAGTTATAAATAAAGGCTTGGCCTTTGTCTCATTGATAAGCCAGTATTCACGGAATTCCACATGGCATCAGAGCCAAAAATATTCCGGGGATATGGGAAGTAAATTTTTTTCGTTTTTTCCTCTCTTCTTATTTCTCTTTTCTGCCATTTTGCCCTAAAACCACCCACCGCCAGCCCCTCCACACTTCCGCCACCTACCACCAGCCACCAGCCACCAGCACCCACCGCCAGCCACCGCCGACCACCCACCTGATAGATTTTAGGTTGAAGAAGGAGAAGAGAAGAAAGAGAAGAGAGCAGCCACGGTTTTGGTGTTCAAGTGTTATGTCTCTAACCTAGAGACTAACATGCTTATATTGAAAAGAATACTAAATTACACCTAGGCCCTTGGCCTTATACAAATGACAAAAATAAGAAAATAATACAAGGGGATATTTACACATATACCCCTGATACAATACAACCATTCTTAACACTCCCCCTCAAGCTGGGTGGTATATGTCATACATACCCAGCTTGTCTAACATAAAACTAAAGTGATTGGAGCCAAGTCCTTTGGTGAAGATATCAGCCACTTGTTCATTCGTCTTCACAAAGCGAGTACAAATAGCCTTAGAGTGTATTTTCTCCTTAATAAAGTGTCTGTTAACCTCAACATGCTTTGTCCTGTCATGTTGAACTGGGTTGTGAGCAATACTGATGGTTGCCTTGTTGTAGCAATATAGACTCATAGGTTCAGTTGTCTCACACCCCAATTCTTGGACAAGCTTCTTCAATCACAAGACTTCACACACACCATGAGCCATGGCTGTAAACTCTGCTTCATCACTTGACCTGGCTACCACTGGTTGTTTCTTACTCCTCCAGTGACCAAATTGCCTCCAACAAAGGTACAAGATCCGTGATGTGGATCTCCTATCGAGATAGACCCAACCCAATCAAGATCTCAGATATACTTCCAATTCTCAGTGACCACTCCTAGAGAAGAGAAGACCTTTTCCAGGGCATGACTTCAAATACCTGAGGATCCTATAAACTGCATTAAGATGTCCCATCTTGGGTGCATGCATAAACTGACTCACTACTCCAACAGCATAGGTGATGTCAGGTCGGGTGAGTGAGAGGTAGATAAGTTTACCAACTAGCCTCTGATACTTTTTAGCATCCACCAAAGGTTCACCACAATCTTCCCCTAGTTTGTGGTTTTGCTCAATAGGGGAGGAGATTGGTTTGCATCCCAAGTAGCCTGTCTCCTTAAGTAGATTAAGAACAAACTTCCTTTGGCAAACATTGATCCCTTGCTTAGATCTTGAAACTTCAATCCCCAGAAAATACTTCAATAGACCAAGATCTTTGATCTCAAACTGCCGAGCCAAATAAAGCTTAAGCTTTGAGATTTCAGCTTCACTATTTCCTGTGACCACAATGTCATCAACATAAACAATGAGACCTGTAATAGTGCTGCCCTTCCTCTGTATAAACAATGTGTGGTCAGCTTGACTTTGAGTGTAGCCATTCTATAGGAGGGCTTGTCTGAACCTCTCAAACCATGCCTTAGGAGACTGTTTGAGTCCATAGAGAGCCTTCCTAAGTCGACACACTTTCCCATTATCACCAGGATGCTTGAACTCAGGAGGAGAGTACATATATACTTCTTCTTCTAGGTCACCATGTAAGAATGCATTCTTCACATCAAGTTGGTACAATGGCCAATCAAGATTTGCAGCCATTGAGAGAAGTACACGGATGGAGTTATGCTTGGCCACTGGAGCAAAGGTTTCCTGATAGTCAATGCCATACACCTGTGTATACCCCTTGGCGACAAGTCTTGCCTTATACCTTTCCACAGTACCATCAAACTTGAACTTGACTGTGAATACCCATCTGCACCCAACCGGGATTCTCCCTTTAGGGAGTTCAACAAGATCCCAAGTGTGATTCTTCTCAAGAGCCAACACCTCTGTGTTCATTGCTTCTCTACATTTTGGATCTGCCATAGCCTCTGTTACATTCTTGGGAATAGAGATGGATGAGATAGCCACAGTAAAGGCTTTACCTGTAAGGGAGATAGAATCATAGGAAACAAACTTGGCAATAGGATTAGTGCATGCCCGAGTTCCCTTTCGGTGAGCAATAGGAAGATCTAAGTCTGAGAATGGAGAATTAGAGGAAGGTATACCTGTCTCAACTAATGAAGGCTCAGGATGAGGAGACGAAGAAGGATTTTGGCAGGTCTTCTTTATAGGAAGCCATGAACGAGGATTTCTCCTATCCTTCGTATACACCAATAACTCCCCCTGTTCTCTGTTTTCCTGTGTACTAGGAAGCTCCCCCTCAACAACAATATCCATAGAATTTTTCTTCTCTTTGTCAAGCTGGAAAGGAGAAATAGGAACAAGAGAGGAGAAAGGAAATGACACAAACTCGGGAACCTCTTCACCTTCAACACCACCACCACACTCCCCCTGAAGAGGGGACTGAAAATATAGAATGTTTTCAAAGAAATGAACATCCTTGGAGAGGAGCCACCTACGGGTAGGAGGATGATAGCATTTATACCCCTTTGAGGTGGACGAATACCCAAGAAAGATGCACTTCAGGGCCTTAGGATCCAATTTAGTGCGGGCAGATTTGCTAATATGGACATAGCAAATACACCCAAACACCCTTGGAGAGAGAGAAAAAGAAGAGGACCTTGAAGGCAAGAGATCAAGAGGAACCTGGAAGTTCAAGACACTAGAAGGCATGTGATTAATAAGAAAGACAGCAGTGAGTAAAGCATCAGACCAAAAAATTTTTGGAACATGCATGGTAAACCAAAGTGATCTAGCCACTTCAAGGAGATGGCGATTTTTTTTTTAGCCACCCCATTTTGTTGAGGGGTATCAACACAAGCCACCTGATGAATAATGCCATGGTCAGAAAAAAAGGTTTCCGAACCACTATACATATACTCCCCTCCTTTGGCTGAGCGGACAATTTGGATCCGAGTTTGAAATTGGGTATACACTAACTCATAAAAGTTTATAAATGCAACATGGACATCACTTTTATGTTTCAAAAGAAAAACCCAAGTAACCCGAGAAAAGTCATCAATAAAAGAAACAAAGTAGCGGAAGCCACGCAAAGAAGTAACAGGGGAGGGCCCCCAAACATCAGTATGGATAAGATGAAAAGGTGAAGTAGATCTATTACCATTAGATGCATAAACTGTTTTACAACTTTTGGCAAATAGACAAGGTTCAAAATGAAAAACATGCGAGACAGGAAAAGAAGTAAACAAATGTGGCAACTGTTTCCTCATAACAAAAAAGGAGGGGTGCCTGCATTGACGGTGCCATAGCAGAATATCCTCCCGAGTACGCCCACCTTCTTGCCCACAAACATAGGGATCGAGCTTGCAGTAAGCAGGGAAGTACCAGTCTCCAAAACATACAAGCCATTAGCTTCACGACCACTGCCAATCACCCTCTTCGTCACCAAATCCTGAAAAAGACAATGGGTAGGAAAGAAGGTGACAAAGCAGTTCAAAGATCTAGTCAATTGACTAACAGAAAGAAGGTTAGTGGTAAAGTTGGGAACATGAAAAAAGGGCTTCAAGGGTAAAAAAGGTGCAACCTGGATATCTCCCTCACCAGAAATAGAAGAGAAGGTACCATCAGCAATTTTTACCTTATCTTTCCCAGAACAAACAGAATAGGAATTATATAGTTGTGACCTACCAGTCATATGATCTGTGGCACCTGAGTCAATGAACCAAGAGGTGAGGCCGGAGGAGGAAGCCTGCAGTGCAGTGGAAGAACCGGTGGCAGAGGAACCTGAGGAAGTGGCAGAGGAACCATCCAAATGAGCCACAATCCGGCGAAATGCAGCAATGTCCTCCTTGGAAAGAGAGGATTCATCAGATTCAACAACTCCAACATGAGCCTTAGGCCCTTTCTTCCGCTGTCCTCGCCCTCCAGATGAACCAGCAGGGAGCTTCCCATGGAGATCCCAGCAAAAATCCTTAGTATGCCCATTCTTGCCACAATGGTCACATAGGAATCGACCCTTCACAGCTCCCTTAGCAACCCCCTTATCGGCCCCCTTGGTGGAGTCCTGAGGGATGGAAGAAACAAGTGCAGAGTGTTCAACAGTGGGGGCAGTCCCCATAGCACCCCTACGGGTCTCCTCACTCTGTAGATATCCACACACCTCCTCCAGTGAGGGAAGACTTGGACGGCCAAGGATTTGCACCCTAAGAGGCTCAAAATCGGCATTAAAACCTCCAAGAAGAAATAAGACCCTCTCTCTCTCAAACAACCGATGCACCTTGACCTCATCAGCAGGGCATAACTGGAGATCTCTATAATGGTCATACTCCTCCCATAGGCCCACAACAAGGCTATAGTATTTAGAGATACTTCTCTCACCCTGGCGCAAGCTGACAATCTGTTGGAGAAGTTGGTACACCTTAGTAGAGTCCCCAACCCGATCAAAAATACGGGCCACACTATCCCAAATGTCCTTAGCAGTCTCCTTGCCCATAAATCTTCTTCCAATCTCAGGCTTCATGGAGAAAAGAAGCCAGGCCATCACCAGGGAATTCTCCGAGTCCCACTTGGGATACCCTTGCTCAGTCGGAAGAGGGGCCTGTATACTACCATTGATGTAACCCATCTTTCCCCTACACCGGAGAATCAATTTCATGGACCGGGACCAATCCAAATAGTTGTGGTTCTCAAGTTTGGCAATAGGGAGTTGGATATTGGGACTCTCAAAGGAGGAAGGAAGAAATGGGGCTGTTTGGGCTGTGTCTACAAGAGGCAGGGGTGTTGCAGCATCTTTGTCAACCATTTTGACCTTTAATCAAACACTTGATAGGCCCAAATAACAAATATCTCAACCACAACAACAGTCCCACAAATACAGCAATAGAAAACCAGGAAAAACAGAAATAAATAGCCTGAAAATAGGCCTTTAAATCCCTAAAAACTGATCAAACAACCACGGAGTAAGGATGAGTATTGTTCCTTACCAAAAAATGATTCAAATAGACCAAAGAAACTGGTCAAACAAGAACCTATTGAAGCAACAAGAGCCAAACAACACTGCAGCTGGCGGAAAACAGAGGCAGAACAGCCTGGCCGAGATTCCCTTCTACTCCTTGGGTGCTTCTAAGAGATGTGGGAGGACACAATGAGAAGAAACAAGACCTCCACACGAAACTAGAGCACTTGGTTGCTCAGTATTTGAACTGCAGACAAGAGAGAAACAGGTCTGAGAAGGTATGCTATTTTCCTTCACAGAGACTGTTCTTCACCTTCCAAACAATCTTCGATCACCTTCAAACTCCAGGAGCAAACAGCTCTGATACCATGATAGATTTTAGGTGGAAGAAGGAGAAGAGAAGAAAGAGAAGAGAGCAGCCACGGTTTTGGTGTTCAAGTGTTATGTCTCTAACCTAGAGACTAACATGCTTATATTGAAAAGAATAGTAAATTACACCTAGGCCTGTGGCCTTGTACAAATGACAAAAAATAAGAAAATAATACAAGGGGATATTTACACATATACCCCTGATACAATACAACCATTCTTAACACCCCCACCTCCGCCAGCCAGCGCCGACCACCGTCGGCCTTCTCCCTTTCTCCCGCAACCTCCGCAGGTCCCTCCCTCTTTTTCCG